>NC_056731.1:1344780663-1345040391 GCF_019279795.1 Protopterus annectens
TGAAAGCCCCAGTCGGAGCCAGTCCTAGGAAGGGCAAAGCCAGTCCTGAGCCATCCAGAAAGGGAAATGCAACATAACGGGAGGGGAAGGAGAGAGGGAAGGAATACTGCAACATGGAAGAGAAGGACATCTATGGTTATGGTAAGATTTTACATAATTTTTCTACGTCCTTCTATTCCAATGTCACAGTATTCTACATGTGGGTGCGTGCCAAAGTTCACTGCGAGTGGGGAGGATGTCTAGAAGCTATTTCCAAGAATCCATGAAGGATAGCGTTGCTCATAAGCGGGTCCAACCATCTATTGTGACACCATATAGTGAACCTTTTCCACTTAGAATGGTAGGATTTTCTGGTATTTGGTTTCCTGGCCTCCTGCAGGACATTTAGGACATCCTAGTCGTAAAGGTGTCTGAAAGGGATCAGAATCCTATCAGCCACAGGGTGAGGTGAAGTAGCTGCCACTGTGGGTGTATCTGGGATCCCTTGTGCTGTGTGAGAAGGTCCACTCTGAGGGGCAACTTGTGGTGATTGCCCTTGGACAGTTGTAGAAGTAGGGGAACCAGTGCTGTCTTGGCCAGTAGGGAGCCACCAACAAGATTTTTGGTCTGTCCTGCTGAATGTTCAGCAGGACCTTCTGAATTAGTGGGAAGGAGGGAATGCATATAGAAACTTCCCCTTCCATGAAATTGAAAAGTATCTGTTGACAGTGCCTGTGGGTCTGGTATCCTGGTACAAAAAACAGGAAGTTGCCTGTTGATGGAGGGGGAAAACAGGTCTATTTGAGGAATACTCCACTGGTGGACCAAATCCAGGAAGACATCCTTGTGAAGCATCCATCTGTAGTTGTTTGTGATGGTTCTGCTGAGATAATCTGCCTGGGAGTTGAGAAGCGAGGGAATGTAGAGCACCTGCAGAGTCACTCCCTGTGAGGTGGCCAGTTCCCACACTAGAAGAACTAGTCTGCAGAGGAGGTATGACTTGGTCTCTCCCCGTTTGTTGAGATACCACAAAACCGTGGTGTCTTTGAAGATCTTCAGGGGACCCTGTTGGAGTTGGGGTAAAGGAGGCTCACAGAGCCATACAAAATTGCCCTAATTTCTTGAAGACTGATGTGTTCTTTTTTGTGTGGCTCTGGCCACAGGCCCTGCACTTTTTGATGGCCCAGAGTTTCTCCCCAACCCAAATCTGAGGCATCTGTATGCATGACCTGTGTGGGTAGGGGTGGTTGGAGGGGAAGACCTGGGCTGCAGGTGCGGGTCACTTGTGCCAGCCACCACTGGATTTCTAGTTTGAGGCAGGGGAGGAGGGGGATCCTGTACTCCAGAGGGTTGGAGTGTTGGGTCCAGACTGACCGGCGATACCACTGTAGCTTTCTCATATGCAGTCTTGCAAGTGGTAGCATAGGGACAGTGGCTGCCATCTAGCCCAGGAGCCTAAGGTACTGCTTTGCTGTCGATACTGTGTCTTGGAGGACCAGAAGAAGATGTTCTGTAAGTGTTTTGACATTTTGGAGGCAAGGAAGGCTTTCATGAGATCTGTGCGAATTCTGCACCTGAGGAAGACAATGCCTTGAGTGTGCTCCAGGTGGGATTTTGAGGAATTTATCTGGAATCCCATAGACTGTAAGAGGGACACTACAAAATGAATGTGTAGGAGGAGGGTCTCTGTTGCTTGCCTGAATTAGCATGTCATCCAGGTAAGGGAATATGTGTATTCCCTTTGTTCTGCAATAATCCATCACTGGAGCCAAGTATTTAGTGAAAACACTGGGTGCGGTAGAAAGCCCAAAGGGCAAGGCTGTGAACTGAAAGTTAGAATGGCATACCAAAAACCTCAGGTATTTCCTGTATGTGGGTCTTATGGGGATGTGAAGGTAAGCATCCTTTAGACCTAGGTTAGCCATGAACGCGTGGGGGGGGAGGGGGGGGGTTTAAGAAAATGTTGTTGTGATGGAGGTTGTGGAAAGCCTTTTCTTTTTGCTGGGTTGAGCCAGGACATGAAATAACCTTTCTGAAGGATTGTCAGGACCCATTTGTCTGATGTGATGCCAGTCCACATAGGGAAGCAGTGAGAGAGGTGGACTGACAAAGGTAGAGAGGGAGGGGGTGGAGGAGGCAAAGTTGGCAGGTAGTTAAATGCTACCTGCCCTATCTTGAAAAAGTGGCCTCTGGCTAGAGGAGGGAGAAGCTCTAACTGGGATTGTTTCCTTGTAGGCTTTCTATGCCTCGAGGAAGCAGCAAGGCGTGAGAGCTTTCGTATGAACTGAGTTCTTGTTGTGTAGTTTCTTTGAAACTTTGGTACTGGAGAAACCAGCAGATGTTTTAGGTCCTGCCTTTCTTTTCCTTTCTGCTGAAGTGACTTAAAGGTCAGCCATTATAGTTCCAAACCATGCTGTATTGTCCAGGGGGGCATAAATAAGCTTTGACCTAAAGTCTTCAGGAAGTGGCTGTAAGCATAACCATGAATATCTCCTTAATGCAAAAGATGATGCTGCAGACCTAGCTGAGGCTTTTGCAGTATCATAACTGCACTTGATTGAGTGCTTGGTAACCTGGGAGGTAAGGGCCAAAAGGGAAGTCAGTGAAGCTTTGGCAGTACAGTCTGGAATATCTGCCAGTTCCTTGGTGTTTTTTTCTAGGAGGGATAGGAGTTTGGTAATTTGTGGCTGTAAAAGACAAGGTTGCAGAGGTGTAAATTTTCTTACCCAGACATTCCACAGTTTTGTCAGCAAGAACTATGGTGCTTGTAGGTAAGAGCTTAGAAGCCTTGTCTGTAGAGATGGAAATAGTGGCTGGATCTGCAGGAGGGCACTTAAGGAGGTGCTTGGCAGTGTCAGGAACTTTATAAAGTCTATCCGGCCTGCGAGGGGCAGGAGGTTGAGAGGCTGGATTTAAGGATGTTGAGGAGAAAGCATCCAGGAAGGCAGGTAAGATTGGAGGAATGGCAGACAGGCTTGGGGAACCCATCTGAATGAGGTCATAATATCTTTTCTGGACCGCAGTCATTTCAGAGGATTCCCACTTGAAATAGTCTTTCATCTTAGAGATGGTTTCTGAAAAGGTTAGATACTCCGTTGGGGAGTCAGGATCGACAGATTCCTCCTCTGGGGATCCATACCCCAAGGGGGAAGAGATTTGGGATGAATATTATAGTGATTCTTGAGAGGAAGAATCAGATAGCTCTTCCTCTTCCCTAATAGTAGAGTCTGTGGGTTGAGGCAAAGGGCTCAACAGTGGAGGAGGGATGCTAGCACTCCCTGCAGAAGAAGGCCATAGGGCCATAAAGGCATTGAATACACTTTGACTGAAAGTCTGCCAGTCAGGCATGCTTTCAGAAGGGGAGAGAGGTGCTTTTTCATTTCTTTCTTCTTAAGGGGCCAAGCTGGCGTCTGAAGGGGACAAGGCCTAGATTCTGCAAACTGTAAAGGACCGGAAGGATCCGACGAAATTACAGAAATTGCTGGTCCCCCCCGGCGGAGACAGATATTGGTAAAGCCGCTACAGACATGCCATCCACCCGGGATTGTGCGGCTTCCGTGGTGGTACCAGCTATATCCAAAATGGCAGAACCCAATTCCTCTACCAAGCCAACGTCGGCCACAGGCTAAGGATCGGGAGGAAGAGGTGCAGCAGTAGTGGTAGGCCATATCGTCTTGGCCTTTTTCGGTGGTTCCGAAGGTACATCGGATGAAGCAACAATTCCTAAAGTAATCTGCTTTAACCTATGATTTTCTAGGTATAAGTTCAGTGCATGCAAACGACTGCACAAGGTTTTGGGCACAAATGCCTGGCAAGTAGAGTAGGCCTTGTGGTCGTGCGATCAACCCATGCAGAAAAGGCACTGGTCATGTGCGTCCTTATGAGGAATCTGCCGGCTGCACTTACACTTGCCCTTTCTGGATGACATTAACAGGCAATATAATAATTAATAGGACTGAAAGGTTCCCCAACGGGGTACTTATCTGATTTCTCAAATGTGACAACAGCGAGAGCCAGAACACCTGGTGTAGGCCTGGTGGCTGAGAAGTTTTGAGGGTTGGTGCGTGTGGACATCAATTTTATGGCCCACGTTCCTACAGCCATGTCAGATGTCCTACGCACCACATAGGGACTGAAACCTTTTGCATACTGGCAGGACGTACATGCAGCAAGAGGAGTAAGCTCACATGTAGAATACTGCAACATTGGAATAGAAGGACATCCCAAGAGTCTGTTGTGATTCTTAACCAATTTGGAAGGGACACGGAAAGACAGCGGGGATAAGGGAACCTGGTCAATGGAAAGGTGAAGCAAACTGGCAAATGAAACCTGGCTTACCCTGAAAAGGGGGTTTCTGGGAGGCAGACGTCTGAGTAGACTTAGTAGGAGGCACATGTCTAGAACCCTTTTTACCCTTTCCAATATACCATCAAATAGGAAAAGGCCCTACTTGAGCAAGCCTTAATCTTGCCAGAAAGATACTTGCAATGGTGGGAATAACAGAAAACAACAGCAAATGGCAGCCATCATGCTACAGTTTGCTTAGAGATAGGTTACCCTTTCATAGACCCTAGCCTCTGTATGCAAGACAAACAGCTGTTTAGTATTCCTAAAGGATCTTGTTCTGCTAAGGTACCACCTAAGCTGTCTGGGTGCATGCAAGATATGCATTACCTTTTCTCCCTTGATTTTTCTGGATCAGGATAGAATAATAGTGGACTGACAGCTTCATAAAAGAAACAACTTTAGGCATGAATGATAGATTAGTACATAACACAACCCTGTCCTTGTGAAAAATTAAAAGGGGTTGGCCCACCAAGAGAGCCTGCAGCTTAGACATTTGCCTTACAGATGTCAGAGCAATGAGTAAAACAGTCTTCTAAGTAATGAATGATTACAAATGATGTGGATACTCTACAAAAGGGCCTTACAGAAACAGATGCTTGGTGCAAGAGCCATGGGCTCAAGCTCATTGCCAAGAAATGCATAGTTATCCCCTTTGGGAAAAAACATGTACCAGTGAATTATCACATAGGTGGCAGTAAGCTAAACACCGAAAGTGTGATAAGAGACTTAGGGACACAGGTGGACAGTGGTCTCACCTTCAATAACCACATCGCCACAACAGTCAGGAAATCCTTCTATGTGGCACACCTCATCACTAAGGGCTTTTCATCCAGAAAAAATGAGGTAATTGTCCCACTGTACTCATCCCTCATTAGACCCATTATAGAATACAACGCCCTATTTGGGATGTACCTCTCAAGACATCTGCAACTACTGGAAAGGCCACAGAAATACCTCACTAAAAGAATCCCATCCTAAAGCAGATGCTCTATGTTGACCGCCTTAAAAAAACAGCTATACTCTGTCGCATATCATCTACTCTGAGTCGATCTCTGCTTAACATACAAGGCCATGTCAAACCCAGAGCTGTTGGACATGCTACACTTAAAGAAATCCCAATCCCTCAGAGCCACACGCTCCAGGGATCTAAATCTTGTCATCACAATAAACAAAACATGCTGGAGGGATAGGTTCCTGACCCAGAGACTCCCCAGACTCGAACAGACTGCCCATACATGTCAAGCAGTGCACCTCTTTGGCCCTCTTCAAAAGGAACCTTGATGATTGGATGGAAGAAAGGAAATTCACCCCGGGGATCACTTCAGTCGCCCTGCTAGACAGGGGTCCAGGGAAGTAAATAGTGTGGGAAGAAACAGCCAGGGAATTGTTATGGCTAGGCTTGTATAGGCCCTAGGGCCGATAGCCTAGTACCAACCTATGAACCATAAATCAACTTGACAGGCTGGGTCAAAAGGACAGGACATCAACATTTCAAAATCAAAGCTGAAATCATAAGAGAGGAGGAATTTGCTTTCAAAGGGGTCTCACATGCAACACTCTTTTTATAAATCGTTTGACCGCAAAAAGAGACAGGGGAGGCCAAGAGGCAGATAAGCTGAGATAGACGCATGATGCACTTTGACAGAAGCATATGACAAATGATCTCCAAGAAGCTCATACAAATAGTTCAAAATCAGAGGGGTTGAAACAAGAAGTTATGTACTCACCATAACGTTTGATGTATGTAGTCCATCTCGCCTTACATTCTTACCCGTGGGTTTGGAGCCGAACCTCGGCTCCGACTCGGCCATACTCTAGCTCGAAGTCTTCAACTGGCTCTGCCACTGTGGTTTGTTCTGACATAATGTATGAGATCAGAAGAGTCAGAAAATGCTGTTCAGCCAGCTCCCAGGCAATCACTGCCAACAGGCAAAGAGGATATTGATCTTGTACCCTCTTGCTTGTTCAGGTACCACATCACCTTATTATTGTCTGTGATCACTAGAAGAGGTACTGTAGTCCATAAGTGGTGAAGAACTTTTTAAGGCATGAATTGGTGCCAATATCTTTTTCACATTTACCTGCTTTGGCATGTCCTGAAGACCCCACAAACCTTGCACTTGAACTCTTTTGGACACTGATCCCTACACAAAATCTGAAGAGTTTGTCTAGATATACTGAACTGAGATCTGAACAAAGAAAGGGAATACTGGATTAATTTGATGGAATCTTGGATTCAGAGACATGTAATCCCTTCACCATAGTGCTGCCAGTTTCACAAATCCCAGTACCACTAACTGGAAATCCATGGGATGAAGGTGGCGGATCCAACAATTTTTCAAGTAGCACTGAAATTTTCTCATGTGTAGTCTGGCTAGTGATATCATGAGGATCACTGATGTCACGAGTCCTAGAATTTTGAGTAACTCTCTTGCTAAGGCCACTTAGAAGAGAGAAATCCAAGAAAATGCCCTGATAAGTAAGAACATTGTCATCTGGCAGGACAATTATTGTTACTGTATCTATCCAACACACCAGGAAAACAATTTGTTGAGATGATGTAAAGAAGGACTTCTGAAGGTTCAATTTGAAGCCCAAGTGGAAAAGCAGGGATGTAACCTTGTCTAGTGATTCCAAACAGCTGGATACAAAACCTGCACAAATCAGCAAGCTGAATAAGGTAAAAGGTAGATGCCTAGGGTTCTGCAAAAGGCAGAAACTGGGACCGGACACTTTGTGAACATTCAAAATACATTAGATATCCAAACGGGCAATGCAAAAAAACTGAGAATGGAAGCCAAACACAGCAAATCTCAAAAACTGCCAGAAACTGGAGCAATAGAAATATAAGCGTCCTTGAAATCTGGAATCACCATAAAACTGTGATTTGGAAGCAACTTTAGAACCAACTGTAAGGTTAGCATTTTGAATTTCAATACTTTTTAAAAAGTTATTTAAAAAGAACAAATTTAGGACAGGTGTCTAGGAGTGCTAGTACCCAAAATATTTTGGAGTAAAATCCTTTGCCTTTGAGTATTGCAGGCACTGGTTCTATGATCCCTGCTTCTGCTATGGGATAGGCACTGGAAGAAGCAGCTATTTCTGGTGTGGTGGTTGTGAGGATTTCCCCTGAAAGGGGGAGGACTGTCTATCCACTGCTAAGTATGTCCTCTCAGAATTATTCTTGGAACTCATATGCCTGAGACTTCTAGCAGCCATATGCCTGAGACTTCTAGCAGCCAGGCTGCAGGGCTGACAGAAAGAGCCTGGGGAGAAGGAGAAGGAAAGGTAGGAGGGCACAGTCGTTCCTTTGTGAGGGGGGGGGGTCGATTCTTTTCCAGAAAGGAACCTTTCTTATTTTGGTTTCAAAGAATTGTCCTCCTGCAACATCTTTTTGGATCCCTGACTTATGTTTGGCTAGGATTTTTATTTATTCAGTCCACTGAAAGAAGGCATCTTGGGGAGAACTTGGGTACATGAAACATCCTAGATACCCCATGCATTAATTTGCCTCCATCATCCCACTGAGAATATGTGTAACAGAGGGGGCAAACAACAATTCAGAACTTAGAGGTGCTTTCTGGATTTCGGCTTTTAAATCATCAGAGAAGTTCTGATTATGTAACCAAGCGTACTGCCTTCATACGACAGAAACAGCAGCAGTAGTTTGAGACTTTATCTGCATATTCAGACACTTCTCAAACCGTGTTTTGAAACCAGAGTCAAATCAGAAGCAATTGCATTCATAGAAGACTTCTGCTCTGTAGGTAAGAATGTAGTAAATCTATCTAAACTGTAAGCACATAGTAAGATATCTTCCAAGCTGGTAAGAGAGGAGGGATAGCCACAAAATTTGGACTTCTTGTCCTCCATAAGGTTATATTACTTGCCTAGCTTAGGAGTAGATCCAAACTGCTACCATGCAAAAACATCACTAAATCTTGAAATCATCTGAGGAAAAAGTCAACACTTGCGTGGATTTGAGCTTGGGTTCACCTTCCAAAGAATCAGAGTGACTAGACACAGAGTCCAGTCAGTAGGAAACCACCATTGTCTTCATCAGATTCTTCATCATTCTATGAAACAGAAAGGTCTAGTCAAACAAGCTAGAACAAACCCACCAGAATTAGCTGTCTGCAGAACACTCAGCCTAGGAAATTACATCTACCTTATAAATAGCTATAATCCAATTCTCAGCGCTCTGATGAAGCTTCTGTTTCTTTCCTATTGTAAACGTCACTATTAGATAAAATATCGGGGGACCCAGTAATATGTCTGGGAAGAGGTGTCTTACATCAGATTACTCCTGAACCTACAGGGTATGGTTCTCCAATACCTGCACCAGGTAGTAGGACAGCCCAGAGGATGTGTCTAACCCCTATTCTGCAGTGGCCAGCAAAGCTACACTACAAAGAGAAAAGGCAAAAGGCCTACGTCGTCTGTGGACCGAGCAGCTGTTCCGACAGAATTACTAACCATAGGCTGAGGCATATTTTTATTTTGCTTTTTCTTTATAGGTGCAACCAGATTTTAAAGCGGGGAGGGGTACCAGAGTTAGGATCCATCAAGTCTGGGGAGAGAACACCAGCTAGAATAATAAACTGACTATTAGATAATGTATCATACTACACACTTAAAGCTTCTAGTAATAAGTATGTTACCACAGAACTAAACTCTGCCAAACTGTGCTATCACAGAAAAAAAGTTTGAAATGTGTTTAGAATTCTGTAACAAGTGACAGAAGTTAAATCATTTCCACTACACAATGTCCAAACACCAAAGCAACCAATGAGCCACACAAGTGTTAAAAAATAGCTACATGCACTTTAACCACATGGAACTGACATAAAATAGTGTTTAACAGCAATTTAAACTACACTGTCTTGTAAGATAAAATCTCCCCTGTGCATCAGATAACTTCATTTGAGGTAAAATTGCAATCTAATGTTAAAAACACAGAGCAGAGTCATACATACAGTAAAGAATGTATAAATGTTAACAAAGTAATGCAATATTTTTTATAAAGGAATCATGCACTTGGAAAGGAAAACGAGAATAACTCTAAGTTGCGATTTGAAATAATGTTATTAGAGTTACCTTGTTTTTTCAACTGCATTCATACCTCTCATTTAGCCCCCCTTTTTTTTTTTTTTTTTTTTTTTTAACAAAAAAAATCTTTATTAAACTATCACTTATGACATAGGCAATCATACATTTATATAAATGAAAAGAAACCATACTGACATAATTTTAGTTGCACACATTATACATCACTTATAATCCATCAAGCCACTGTCAAGTCAAACATTACATAGCTCAATCAAATTCTGACTTCTTTTAAACCTTATTCCTCCTTTGCATTTATTGTCAAAGTCAATGTAAACTTTAACATTCAGACCCACACACAGTACGAGCTACACAAAATTACGTTGCTTCGGTTCCAAGTGCATATATCACACACAATTGCAGAGAATAAGAAGGACATGTAAAAGTACAGTAACATATACATATACTAAACAAGACTGACAACATCTGAGATACCTCTATAACACTGGCAGCAGCCTTCATCAAATATTGCATATGTGGAAAAGCAATTATTGCAGAGTATACAGAATATACTGAATAGCACAAGTATACTGTACAGAATGTTCAATTACTACTGATTGCACTTTTAAAGCATCTTGATGTAAGTATTGCAGAAGAAGATACCTGTACTGCTAGTTGTTCCGATCACCAGCTATTGATATGCTGTAGAGTTCAACAGTCTGACAGCATGTGGGAAGAAATTCCTACTAAACATGGAAGGTATCATCTTCCTGAAGATAAGCAGAACGGTCCATGTGCAGGGTGTGTGTGATCTCTGACTAATTTTTCTGGCTTTGCCAGTACATCATGGTTTGTATAGGGCCTGCAGAGCTGAAAGTGGGGATCCAATGATCTCCTCTAACTTCACCACCTTCTGTAGGGCCTTTCGGTCTGAGGTTTTGCAGTTCCCAAACCAGACTGTGAGATTACTAGTCAAGGTGCTTTCAATGGTACCCCTATAGAAGGTTTTGAGGACAGAGGAAGGGAGACTAGCTTTCCTCAGCTTCCGCAAGAAGTGCAGGCATTCATGGGCTTTCTTCATAATGTGGTTAGTATTTGTTAACCATGCTAAGACCTCATAAAGTATACACACTCAAAAAATTTGGTGCTACTCACTCTCTCCATTGTTCCCACTTTAATTTTGAGTGAGTGACGAGAGTCCTGATTCGTTCTTATGTCCCTTACTAACTCCTTGGTTTTATTCATGTTTACAGTCTGATAATTAATATTGCACCAGTTAATGAGGTGGTTCACCTCACCTCTGTAGGAAGTATCGTATCTGCTCCTGATAAGACCCATTACTTGATGATCTTGTTTGAATTATGCCTGGCGATGCAATCATGAGTTAGTAAGGTAAGGCTCAAGACATATCCCTAAGGGACACCTGTGCTTCATGTTAAGCTCCTTGAGGTGTTGTTGCCCATACATACTTTCTGGGGTCTATCAATGAGAAAGTCCAGGATCCAGCTGCATAAGCAGGTGTTGATGCTCAGTTGGACAAGCTTCTCAATCAGGTGTTGAAGGATGACTGTATTAAAGGTGGAGCTAAAAATCAGTGAATAACCTACTTACATAACAGTTTTTGTGGTCAAGATGTGTCAAGGATTCATGAGCAAATGAATGAATGAATGAATGAATGAATGAGCAAACCGGGGTGGGAGGGTGGCCTAATGGTTAAAGTGTTTGCCTTACAAACACAAGGTACAGGGTTTGAATCTCACTGGGGATAATTGGCTAGGCTTAAAATGTCTCGCAAGGGCAGTTAGCCTAGTACTAATCTATAAACCTATGAACATGGCATCTGCTGTACAGCGGTTGGCACTGCAGGCAATTTTAACTGGGTCAAATGATGCTGGTAGGTTTGCAGACAGGTGGTCCTTGATCAGCCGCTCCAAGCATTTAGTCACAGTCAAGGTTAGAGCAACCAGATGGTAGCCCTTTAGGCTGTCTGTCTGCAATTTCTTTGTCAGGGGTATTATAGTAGCATTCTTGAAGCACATTGGTATTTGGGCCTGGCTCAGAAATATGTTGAAAATGCCTGGCAAGTACTGTTAGCAGTTGAGCAGAGCAGTCTCTAAGCACTCTCCCTCAAAAGTTGTCAAGGCCAGTTGGTTTTCTGGGATTTACTCCGTTTAGGATATTTCAGACTTCCACTGTGTTAAAGCAGAGAACTTCATCATTTTGTTTGAAGAGGAATTTAGTCGCCACAGTGCTGTTCTCTTCATTGAACCTACTGAAGTAGCTGTTAAGCTCATTCATGAATTTGATGTCATCACATTTTGAAGAAACAGGCCTGTAAGTCTGTTATAACTTGTATCCCCTGCCACAGTCATCTGGTGTCACTGAAGTGACCCTGTATTCTCTGGCCGTACTCACGTTTTGCCTCCTTTATCCCCGTTTAGATTAGCTCTGGCTACCCTGAGTGCATCTTTGTTATTTGCTCTGTATGCAGCATTCCTTGCTTTCAGGAGCTCATATACCCTTGCTTGTCAGCCATGGTTTCTGGTTTACCAATGTGGCGATGCTTTTAGTAACTGTGACACCATCCACACATTCTGTGATGTAGGCCATCACAGACTCCATGCACTCCTCAAGGTCTACTTGGTGGTTTACTGCAACCACCTCCATGAACACATCCCAGTTCTTGCTTTCGAAGCAGTCTTTTAATGCTAAGACTGCATCTTCCAGCCAAACCTTTACTAGTTTCTTAGATGGTTTTCTTCTGTTTAGCAGTGGTTTGTATGCAGGAACTAGCATAATGGCCAGGTGATCTGAACTACCCAGGTGTGGATGGAGCACTGCCTTGTAAACTAGCTTAACGGTGGTGAAGACCATGTCCAGTATGTTCTCCCCCCTCAGTGCAAATTCCACATGCTGGTAGAATCTAGGTAGTACCAATTTCATGTTGGGTGTGTTGAAATCATCCACTAATATGTAAGCAAACTCCGGAATTTTGTTTAGGGTATCATTTATGAACTAGTAAAGTGCACCCAGTGCCTCTTTGGCACTGGCATTTGGAGAGATGTGCACATTAATATTAATGTTCAACCACATCTCAGTGAAGACAAGCAAACATTTTTCACTTTACTCTGTGTGGAGTTTTCCAGCCTTAAGTGACCCATCTTGTTATCCAGAGACCGAACATTTGTTAGTAGCATGGATGGAAGTGCAGGCCTGTGGGGGTTGGCTTAAAGTCTTGCAGTTACACCAGCCCTAGAACCACACTTCTTTGGTCTGTCGCATCTCCTTCTTTTAATGGGCATCCTCTGAGTGGTGGGGGACATGTTTTCTCCACAAATGCACTTATGGCCATGTTGTAATACAATTCTTAGGTCATTTAGTTCCTACAGTGTGTGTTAGGTCTTACAGGCCTCACTAATAACAACAACTCATAAAACACACAGTACAGCAGACTAAAAGATTGAATTTCCAGGAATATAGCAACAATATAACAGCATACCTTCAGCTGCTGTTGATTCTTATTTAAAATAAGACAAATAATGCACATTCCTCTGTGGAACCGAACCAGCCACAAAGGGCGCCACTTTTTTTTGGTTCCCACAATTCCAATTTTTTCCATGTAATTTGCTCCCATGATTTTCTAAAGATCCCATTTCCAGTTGTTTAACCTTTGTTACAATACTCACTACTTCTAGTACAATTGGTTTAGACTTTGATTTCCATTTTCTAGCAAGTGCATTTTTTTGGCAGTCACATTATTAAACCCAGCAAGGCCTTAATACAGTGGATGTAAAAAGTTTACACACCCCTGTTAAAATGCCAGGTTTTTGTGATATAAAAAATGAGACCACAATAAATCATTTCAAAACTTTTCCCACCTTTAATGTGACCTATAACCTGTACAACTCAAATGAAACACAAACAAATCTGTCAGGGGAAACAAATATAAAAAATAAAAAAAGTACAATATGCTGGTTGCGTAAGTGTGCACACACTCAAATTAATACTTTATTGAAGCACCTTTTGATTTAATTATAGCAGTCAGTCTTTTTGGGTAGGAGTCTATCAGCATGGCACATCTTGACTTGGCAATATTTGCCCACTCTTCCTTGCAAAAGTGCTTCAAATATGTCAGATTGAGAGGGCCTCTCTTGTGCACAGCCCTGTTCAGGTCACCCCACAGATTTTCTATTGAATTTAAGTCTGGGCTCTGTCTGGGCCATTCCAATTTTCTTCTGGTGAAGCCATTCTTTTGTTTATTTGGATGTATGCTTGGGGTCATTGTCGTGTAGAAAGGTGAAATTCCTCTTCATCTTCAGCTTTCTAGCAGACGCCTGAAGTTTTTTTGGTCAAAAGTGACTGATATTTGGAACTGTTCATAATTCCATCCACCTTGACAAAAGCCCAAGTTCCAGCTGAAGAAAAGCAACCCCAAAGCATGATACTGCCAACACCATACTTCACCATGGGGATGATGTTCTTTTGGTGATGTGAAGTGTTGTTTTTGTGCCAAACGTACCTTTTGGAATTGTGGCCAAAAAGTTCAGCCTTGGTCTAATCAGACCATAACACATTTTCCCACATGCTTTTGGGAGACTATGTATTATTTTGCAAATTTTAGCTGGGCCTGTATATTTTTCTGTGTAAGAAAAGGCTTCCATCTTGCAACCCTACCCCATAATCCAGACATGGAGAATACGGGAGATTGTTGTCACGCATAGTACACAACCAGTACTTGCCAGAAATTTCTGCAGCTCCTTCAGTGTTGCTGTATGTCTCTTGGCAGCCTTCCTGACCAGCTTTTGTCTCATCTTTTCATCAATTTTGGAGGGACGTCCAGTTCTTTGCAACGTCACTGTTGTCCCATATTTTCTCCACTTTTTGATGACTGTCTTCACTGTGTTCCATAGTACATCCAATGCTATGGAAATGTTTTTGTACCCTTCTCCTGCCTGATACCTTTCAATAATGAGATCCCTTTGATGCTTTGTAAGCTCTCTGCGAATCATGGCTTTTGCTGTAGCAGGCAACTGAGCAAATGTCAGGAAAATCCTACTAGGATAGCTGAACTTTATTTGGGGTTAATCAGAGTCTCTTTAATTGATGGCAGGTGTGTACCCAAGAAGACTGAATTCTGTAATTAAATCAAAAGGTGTTCAACAAAGTATTAGTTTGTGTGCATACACAACAAACTATTAATTTAAGGATGTGCACACTTACGCAACCAGTGTATTGTACATTTTTTATTGTTTAGATTTTTCCCCTAACAGATTTGCTTGTTTTTCAATTGAATTGTACAGGTTATACATCACATGAAAGGTGGGAAAAGTTTTGAAATTATTTTTATTGTGGTCTCATTTTCTTATATCACAAAAACCTGGCATTTTATCAGGGGTGTATAAACTTTTTATATTCACTGTATGTCTAAGCAATTCGATTCTACACCATTGCTCAAAAAATAATTTCCTTACTGGCACCAATTTGCTCACACGGTATTTCTGACAGAGTAGTCTGCAGGGTTCATAGGTTAGTACTAGGCTATCAGCCCTATGGCCTATACAAGCCTAGCCATAACAATTCCCTGAATATTTCTTCCCACATTATTTAATTTCCTGGACCCCTGTCTAGCAGGGCGACTGACGTGATCCCTGGGGTGAATTTCCTTTCTCCCATCCAGTCGTCAAGGTTCCTCTTGAAGAGGTCCAAAGAGGCACTCTGCTTGACATGTATGGGCAATCTATTCCAGATTCTGGGGAGTCTCTGGGTCAGGAACCTATCCCTCCAACATGTTTTGTTTATTGTGATGACAAGGTTTACATCCCTGGAGCGTGTAGCTCTGAGGGATTGGGATTTCTTTAAGTGTAGCATGTCCAACAGCTCTGGGTTTGACATGGCCTTGTATGTTAAGAAGGGAATTTTTAAAGTCTGCCAACTCATTACACTCCCAGAAATTCCCCATCACACCTCCACAACAGTTGCTATCCACCTGAGGAAAAATTCTTTGGAGTATATATAGGTACTTTGATTCCCCAAGTAAACACTTCCAAGCTAACATCCTAAATCTTCTAGACTTTGTTGCATATTTGGGAGACTTGCATATATCCCCCAATTGTTTCTTTGCAAATTTCTTATCCAGTATCTCTTCCCTATTCTTTCTAACCTCCTCTGATTGATTCTTATAGCTATCCTGCAATATTTTTCTACTAATTATTCTTTAACAGCAGCTTCTGTTCTAGATTCTACTAAAAACCCTACCAGCTCTACCACTGCTGGTCTTTCACTTACAATCTCCCTACTTCTTTCTCTTTGCCTATACTCGGATATCAATCCCTGATAGGGAAAGGCAGTCTTGTAGCCTGAAGCCCAGATACATTTTTGGCCTCTTCCCATTCTGTTACCTTTCCCTCTCTAATTATTTCTCCCAATACCTTGGTTCTTTTGTCAGTTTTCTCCAATAAATTCCAGCCCCCGCTTGTCCATTGTCTGCATCTCTAGCTGCAGTCATCCCAAATAACAGAATCTCCTTTCTCCACTCCTGTGTTGGCTTGGTTCTTAGAATACTTTCTGCAACTTTATGAATATAATACTCTGTATGGTTACTGTTATTCTCCTTAAGGATCTGCATCCAAAATTCCAGTCTGTCCTTGTTTCTTGAGCTTCCCCCACCTGTTTCATCATCATTCCTTTCCATTCTGAATTACAGATTTCTGCTTCTGATATGGATAGGAGCTTTAACGGTGTACCTCTGAAATTCCCCATCAAATTGGGTAATCCCAAACCACCTTGTACTATTGGAATAATCATCTTATCCCACTTGACTCTTGCTGTCTTCTCCCAGACAAAATTCTTCAGCTTTTTAATAATTGCTATCCACAACTTCTCTTCTGGTTGATAAAATATGCCTGATCTGTGTATAAACTGTAGGGACTAAAAACATTTTAAGTGCTTGTATCTTGCTATCCATATCCATAAAATACAGCTTCCAATTTCTCAGCTTTTGTTATCTTTAGTTTAGTCTCTACCCACATATCCTTTGCCAACATACCAGAATCCTTTTTAATCCATACTCCTAAGTACTTCATTTTATCATGTCCGCATAAATATGGATACTGCTGAACCAATTCGTGTGTGGGTACATAATTTACAGCTATTGCCTTTGTTTTAGCTTCATTAATTTTGTATCCTGAAAATATCTGAAATCGTTTCAAAATGTTCCAAAACACTGAAATGTCCTTTTCTGATTTTATCACATATAAAATCATATCATCTGCAAATACTGCCAGCTTTTCTTGACGACCATGCCAATCATATCCTTGAATTTCTATGCCCCTTATATTCTTTGCCAAGGACTTTAAATATAATGCAAATAGGGGAAAGAGGGCACCCCTGCCTGGTTCCCCTGCTCAAACCAAAATTATCAGAGAGGAACCCACCCACTTTAATTTTCATCTCTGATCCCTCACATATTGTCCTAATCAACTATATCATTTTATCAGGGAATGCAAATGTTTCCTTTGTCCTGCTAACAAAGTCCCAGCTTAATCTGTCAAATGCTTTTTCTGCATCAACACCAGCGATATTTTCTTACATTCTGCTTCCCTCTGGATCAGCAATGTTCTGTAAATGTCAATGTTTGCCTCCCTTCCACAAAACCACACTGATCCATATCTACCAATTTTGGCATCACCTTTGCCATTCTTTTAGCCATTATAGACATAATCACTTCATAATCATGGTTTAGGAATGAAGTGGGTCTGTATGAAGCTGGATCTGATAGGTATTACTGCCACCATAATTTTCTTCCAGGATGTTGGTGCTTCTTTTCTGCTTAAAATACTGTTAAACAAAACCATCCAGATCTTTATCAGCTTTTCCCCCTCCTAGCTTCCAGATTTCCACAGGAATATCATCAATTCCTGGGGACTTTCTTCTGGATTGACTGCGCATCACCATTTTTATTTCATCTCCTCCTATCCTGTTAATAACTGAGCCTCATCTACCTAAAACTTTGGCATATTTAATTCTTCCATAAACACTTCCATTTGTACCTTTTCTTGATTTCCATATTTCTCTGCTTTATACAGGCTTTCGTAAAACTTCCAGAATATTTCTAGTATTTCTACAGGATCTCTTATCTTTCTTATTATAGGCTCCCTAAGCTTGGCGACAACCCTTTCTACTTTCTGATGGCTGAGTTGCTGTGCTAAACGTTTATGTACTCTGGAGTGATTATCAAAAAAAATTGTTTAACAGCAATCTTTCTAAACTCATGCTATTATCAAGGTAATACCTTTTTTGTTTGGCACTCTGTAATTGCTCCTCTTCTTGCTTTGTGACATTTCCCCTATTCTGCAATATTTAACATTTGTCAGTCCCTCTAAATAATTACTTCTTAACTATCTCTCTCTTTCTTTCTTTTATTTCTACCCTACTTTTAAACTTCACTTTAATTTTATCCCAGTTCCTAGCTATATTTTCAGAAGAAATTTCTATTTTCTCTAATGACTCCCAAACAATTTCCATTAGTCATTCCTTAAATGTCTCTCTTTTCAACAGATAGGTGGGAAACTGCCAGTGTCTCACTACCCTGCGTTTTTATTTTAGTTACTGTTGACACATGATCTGAAATAGGTATTGGATGTTTATCAAAACTTTCAATTAAATGCACATGTTCCTGTGAAATGTTAAGTTCACTCTAGCCTAGTCCAGTTTTTGTATCTTGGGGAATAATATTTAAATTCACTCCAAACTCCTACTACTGAATTCACATCTTCCATGTCAAACATTTTCATAAATATCTTCAAAAAACTACCTTACTCTGTTATATTTTCACTTCTGGGCCCCCCAGATACATCTTCACTGCTGTAAATCAAACTCCAGTCCCCACCTATTAGCAATATTCCCTGCTGAAAGCTGATTATTTCTCCCAGAATTTTCTTAAGCTCCATTATAGCAGTTTTTGGTGGAATATAAACACATGCCAGTGTAATCCTCCTGCCTTGCCAGCACCCCCTTAGCACTACAAATCTAGCATTATTTTTTTTATTCTTCTATCACTACTGGAGCTCCTCTTGCAATTAATACAAGTACTCCTCGTTTCCTTCATCCCAGGTACTCTGCTAAATAACAGTCTTGAAAACCTTTCTTTATCAAATTCACATGTTCATTTCTTTCCAACTGTGTCTCCTGTAGCTTAGCTATTTGCACTCTATGTTTTTTTAATATAGTTCACGGCTCTTTCTTTTTTGCATATATCTGTGAGACGATCTTATGGATGGCACAGTGGTACAGCGGTTTGCTTTGTCACCTCACAGCAAGAGGTTCTCCAATTCAATTCTCGGCTGGGGTGCTTTCTGTGCAGAGTTTGCATGTCCTCCCTGTGTTTGTCTGGGTTTCCTTCGGGTGCTCCGGTTTCCTCACATGTTACAAAGACTTGCATCTGGACAGTTTCTCCCTGGACAACTGCTGCAAATTGTCTTGTTCCAAGTAGGACTTTCCTGGTAAACAAATTAAGTTACTATTCCCACCTTTTATGTGTAAAAGTGTCTAGTTCCACCTCTTATGCTACATGCACACATTAATATTTGGCAAGCTGATCATTCATACAGTTGTTTCTTGTCATACCCATTTCAGCCTATGTCACATCTTACATAACTTTGTTTTACTGAAAGCCTCAAACAAAAAACCAAAACACACCTCAATACACCCCTAAAACCTCAACTTAATACTAACACATCACTATGTACATCTTCAAATATTGAAGTTTTACCCTCCTAATAGGAACAACTGTCACAAACTGGCAGACACATTAACAGACATGGGTTAACCTAAAAGGAAGGTTATCCATGCCAAGACACTTGGTATAGCCTGTGCTTCTACTTAGTGCTATCTGGTTTTGTCTAATCTTTATTGCTCTCCCAGACTGGGAAAACAATTGAATGCTTTCAACAAAACATTATCTCCTAGCCACTGAAAGAAAAAAGTATTTTTATTGCTTTTTATCAGATTGTCTCTATGGAGACAAGAACACCAGATACGGAGTTGCTTCTAAAAGCACTAACTTATTTGCTAGATGATCTATTTCTATGTACTTGCTTTCTCTTAAAACCTGTTACTAGATCAAGCCAAGGACCTTAATCCAGTCATTCCCCCATGCAAGAATGAGAAAAGGCACATCAATTTTTCTTGTATCATGCTCTTTTCACCAGACTTATCGCCCTCTCTTTTTTTTCCCTTACATTGTACTGCCTTACATTTCATAAAAATCAAGGAGAAGAAAGGAGGAAAAAATAAAACATGGACACTTGACTACTTTAGTATCTCTATGAAAATAACTTGGAAAATGTTACTTTATCACATGCAGATTATATCATGCATTATAAAAATGCTCTTTCCCTCTTCTTAATGACACAAAATAGGGCATATGCTTTAGAGTCTCCTACAAGTTTAACAAAGTCAAAAGTTTAAAAAAAAGCCCAATATTGCCAGGTTTTCCTGTTCTACCACTTTTCATAAATATAATTAAAGCTTTGTAATACCACAATTATTTATCAATTACTGAGTTGCTGTTTCTATTCCTGTTTATCTCCATCTTCCAAATACAGTCTCTGCTTCATTTCCAATGTATCCCCAGATTCTTCTAGTCAATGTTGCTTTTTTCTGTCTCTCAAGCATTTTCTATTGAAACACTGGAAAAGGTTTCACTTGCACAGTCTCTCTATGATCTTTATTACCAGAAGAATGAGAAGCAGAACATCCTTCCGTTTCATACCTCACTTTTTGTTGGACAAACTTTTGTATTTCCTCCTTAGCATGTTCAGCATCAAACAATTATTTTTTCCCTCCAGGAAAGAACATTTTGAAAATAGCTGGGTACAGCAGCTTGAATCGCACTCTTTCTTTGCTACATTCCCTAATAAGTGGGATAAATTTAATCCTCTTCTGTCTGGTGTACAGTGAGTAATCATTTCCACACTCTACTGTCTCCCACTTTTAGTACTTTATCCTTCTGCCACAGTTTTGTTAAAATCTACTCCTCCTGCTGGTAAGGATTGCATATTGACCATTAAAGGTCTAGGTTGCTTTCTCATGGTGAGGTTTGGAGCATACACATGATGTGCCCTTTCAATTAATAACTCCTGCTGTGGAATACCAATCCAGTTGCCTATTAGCGCTTTCATAAAATGAATATGTTCCTTCCAGCTTTTCTGGTACAACAGAAAATCTTAGGTCTTCCCTACATGCTCTGTCCTCTAATTATTTTTTAAACATCTTTTCTGGAGCAGTATCATATCCAGCCAGCCATTTCTTCATTTCAGCCTCTGATTTTTACAGTTTTATCATCAAATCTGAATATTGGTTTAAAGCTTTTTCAATTTTTTTCCAGACTTTTATTTGAGTTGATATACTCCCTTCAATGTTCCATTTATTTTAATCAGCTCTGAGTACATTTGACTTGTTTGTTCCTCTAGTTACTGGAAGTCATGTCTTTCAGCAAAGCTGGAGCTTGCATGCTTTTTTTTTTTTTTTTTTTTTGCTGAACTGCTGCAGAATTCTTCCCAGTCACTGCTTTTCCTCACCTTTTGTGACAGATTCTCTTACAGGTTCTCCGAATTTCTTTTTTGTTTGGCATCCAGGTGGTGTACTTACTATCCAGTTACTGTAATTTACCCCAACATATGAGTTTACTGGCTCATTCTTCTGAGCTTCTATTTTCACACTGGGAGAGCTGAAATTAAGTTGCCAGTCAATGTGCAGCCATCTTGCAAGTCCAAGTTCTGCAATACTTTCTTGTCAAAAGATGAAAATAAAGCAGAGTAACAGCAGCAAAGTCAGGCCTCTACTGTAACAGCATGCGTGTGCGCACACACACACACACGCAGGCACAGACGCACACACACACACGCACACACACAGAGCACTTCTGAGAGAAGTTCTGAAAGTTTCCTCAAAACAAGTAAAAATAAGCATCTGTCAAAGATAGAAGTCAAATAAACAGTTACAAGCAGAAATTCCCACGGAAACTACTGCAAACACGGACAGAAATAAAATCTTAAAATAAATGTATATTTTTAAAGAAATGTACAAAAAGAACTCTAATATTAAATAAGAAGAGGGAGGTTTCCAGATGAGGTTTATCTGAGGCGTAAGCCAGAAAAATCAGCACTGGATCATGTCAAGAGTCTGAGGACTTTCTTCTATGGATGGCAGAAAAAGACTGAACACTTACTTCCTTCTCAGAGATGAAGGTAGGGTTGCCACCTTTTCAAATGGCCAAAGTGGGACATTTCTGATACAAACATCAGATTTTACAGGCTGACACATACCCATGGTCAGTACAAAGGCTAGAACATAATTGTTTTGCCTAAATAAAAGCTTATTCTTGTAGCAAAGCTGAAGAGTGTGTGGAGGCAGTCAAGAAGTGTTCGGGTTGCTAGAATGCCCTGCAGGACGCCTGCTGCAAAGCCCGCCCTGGATTTGGAGAAGACAGACAGATAGTAATGCTTGGTGAAGGTATGAAAACTCCAAGTAGCAGCTTCCAGACTGTCCCTGGTAGGGACTCCTCTGAGAAATGCTGTAGACATTGATATTGCCCTAGTGGAATGCGTTCTGACCCCCAGAGGGGGTTGTTTCCCATGGTGGTTGTAACAGAAATGGATGCAGTGCGCTATCCATTTGCAGATGGTTTG
Organism: Protopterus annectens; assembly: GCF_019279795.1. Taxonomy (NCBI): domain Eukaryota; kingdom Metazoa; phylum Chordata; order Ceratodontiformes; family Protopteridae; genus Protopterus; species Protopterus annectens. The sequence goes on from NC_056731.1 coordinate 1,344,802,725, forward strand.
TTTGGATATGGCTTTGCCCTTTGCCCCTGGTGCAAAGCTGACTAGTAACTGGTCAGATTTCCTGAAGGGCTTAGTCCTATCAAGGCAGAATCTGAGCTGTCTGTGCACATCTAAAGAGTGCCGGATCCTTTCCCCCTTATTTTGAGGATTAGGGAAAAAGGTGGGCAAATGGATAGATTGGTTGAGAGCCATACTGGACACCACTTTAAGCATAAAAGTTAGGTTAGTCCTGAGGGAGACCCTGTCAGCATGAAAAATAATGAAGGGTTCCACAATCATAAGTGCTCTTCTAGCTGAAGTGATGGCCAGAAGCAAGGCTATTTTCCAAGTGATGAATTTTAACTTTGCTGACTCTGCAGGCTCAAAGGGGGTAGAGTGAGCTTTTCCAGCACAAAAGTAAGGTCCCAAGCAGGGGTGGGGGCTCTTCTTGGTGGCCTTAAGTTGTTAGCTCCTCTCAGGAACTGCTTGATGAGAGGGTGGGAGAACAGAGGTGGCACAGTGCTGTAATGAGCAGAGATGGCAGAGGCATGGATCTTAATGGAGGAGAAGTACAGACCTCTGTGGAGTAGGTCTGCTAGGTAATCCAGAATGAGAGGTAAGGAGGGCTGTGCTGTATCCGCTCCTTTAGAGTGAACCCAGGAACAATATCTTTTCCACTTATCAGCATAGGATTTCCTAGTACTGGGGTGTCTGGCTTCATGTATGAAATCCAGTACTTGCTTGCTTAGGCTGGTCACTGGAAGAGAATTCAAGGAATAAGCCAGGCTGCAAGGTTTAGGGTCTGCAATTGTGGATGCCAGATCTGTCCCTTCTGCTGAGTCAGGAGGGTTGGGATCTGGGGTAGGTGCCATGGTGGCAATGGAGACAGACAGAGCAGTAGTGGGTAACAGTGTTGGCATGGCCAGTCTGGGGCAATCAGGATTGCCCTTGGTCTTTCCTGCCTTATCTTGAGTAATACACTTATAAGAAGAGGCAGAGGGGGAAATGCATAGATTACGAGGTTTGCCCATTGGAAAGATAGGGTATCCACTTTCCAGGCCTTGCTGTGAGGTTTCCTGGTGCAGAATTTGCTGGGCTGGTGGTTGTAAGGGGAGGCAAACAGGTCCACCTGCGGTGCACCCCATTTTTGGGTCACAAGGCTAAAGGTGTTGTGGTTTAATTGCCACTCATGTGGGTCTAGGAGATTTTTGCTTAAGTGGTCTGCCAGAGAATTTTGGTTGCCTGGCAGGAAATGAGCTTGCATGTGAATTTGCATGGCTGTTGCCATGTTCCACAGGGTCATGGCTAGACTGCAGAGTGGGTAAGAGTGGGTTCCCTCCTGCTTGTTGATGTACCACATCACTGTGGTGGTGTCTGTTTTGATTAGTAGTGGCCCCGGTGACAGTAGGGATCTGAAAGCTGTCAGAGCGTGCTGAACAGCTAGCATCTCTTTTGGTTGATGTGCAGATGAATTTGGTTTGGGCTCCAGTGGCCCTGAATGCACCTGCCGTTCAGATGTGCACCCCAGGCATAGTCTGATGTATCTGTGGTTAGGGTCTGGGCTGCATGGGGTTGTGTAAAGGGAATTCTCTTGTTGTGGTTGCAAGCTGCTGCCCACCAAAGAAACTTTTTCCTTAGACAAGGTATTATAGGTATGGTAGTTTCCAGGTCCTGAGAATGTTGGCACCAAAGACTTTTTAAGTACCACTGAAGTTTCCTCATATGCAGTCTGGCATATGGAATTAGTAGAATGCAGGAGGCAATGAACCCTAGAGCCTGTAGGATTTTCCCTGCGGATAGCTGGGTTCTGATGGCTATTTAATCGAAGTAGCCTGTCAGATAGGCTTGTTTTTCTGGAGTAAGGAATGCCATCTGGGATGCTGTGTCCAAGCTTGCTCCCAGGAATACAATTTTTTGACTGGGGACCAGTTTGGATTTCTTTTCATTGATAGTGTACCCCTGTGAGGTTAGAAGGTCCTTTACAAATGTCAGGTGCTGCAACAGCTTTTCCTGACTGTCTACCTGAACCAGGCAATCATGCAAGTAAGGGTAAATTTGAATATTTCTCTGTCTGTAATAGGCAATGGTCGGAGCCAGGCATTTTGTGAAAACTCTGGGAGCAGTGGATTAGCCAAAGGGAAGTGCAGAGAATTAATAATGCATAGATCCTGCTCTGAAATGTAGATATTTCCTGCAGGAGTCCCTGACTGGGATGTGCAGATAGGCCTCCTTTAGGTCTAGGGTGGCTAACCAGGCATCTTTGGACAGCATAGGGAGAAGTTGCTCTAGGGTGAGCATTCTGAATTTTGGCACAACCAGGAAGGTGTTTAGAATGGATAGATCTAAGATTGGGCGCCAAGTGCCCTCTTTTCTGGGTAACAGGAAAAGTCTGGAATAAAAACCTTGGCCTATCTGTTCTGCAGGAACGGGCTGAAATGCCCTTATGGAAAGCAGGTACTGAGCTTGATTTTGCACCTCTGCCCACTGGTTTGGAGGAAGGTCTGGGAACCCTTTTGGGGTTGGCATGGTGTGGAAATAAAATGGGTACACCTGGGATACTAATGTTAAGGACCCATCCATCGTTAGTGATGGAGGTCCATTTTTTTTTGCATGGTGGGCAAGTTTTCCTCCTAGGGGTACGAGCAACTGGGCAGAGGTGAGGAGTGGAGTCATGGTGATTTCTTTTTGTAAGGGGGTGGCTTAGCACTCCCTGCTTTAGAAGTGGAGGTACTCCATTGTTTAGATCTCTGCATAGCCTGAGGCTGTAATCTGGGGGGGGGTTCCCCTGGGTCTAGTTGGAGATAGCCTCAAGGGGGACTGGAAAGGACTAATGTTTTGAGGGGCAATGCCTACTGAATCTTGGAGGCTGCACTTGCAAAAAATCTTTGACTGTCTGCATAGACTTAGCCTTTTCTTCCATCTTTTTTAAAACCTATTTTGCTTTGGTGCCAAACAGATTGTCCTTGTTCAAAGGAGCGTCCAATAATTTTGATTTTACATGGCCTGGCAAGGTCTGCTCCTTAAGCTAGGCATGCCTTCTAAGTACAGAAACTGTGACTGCTGCCCTGCAAGATGCTTCTAAGGCGTCAAACCCACCTTGCAGGGTATGCTTGCTGACTTGGCATGCAGAATGCATAGGCTCCTGTAATTCTTTATTTTCTGCACAGTCAGGAAAGGTTGCTAATTTTTGCTTAATAAGTTCCATAGTATGCTGCTGGTATTTCAGCATGTGGAACTGACAATTTAATGCTCTAATGGTGAGAGTTGCAGAGGTGTATACTTTTTTACCCCATCTGTCTAAAGCTTGTGAATCCCTACCCGAGTGGGTGAGATTCTTAGCTGTAGTTGCTTTTATTCCTTTAGGTCCTTGGGAGATGACCTCTGGGTCAGCAGTAGGAATTTTGAAGAGAAATTTGAGAGAGTCAGGAACACTGCAGTACCTGTCAGGTTTCCTTGGAGCAGGAGGTAAAGTATCAGGAGTTAGACTGGATTCCATAAAGACATCATCCACAACATTCAAAACAGGAGGGTCTGTGCTGTGGTAAATCTAAAAATTCCCTGAGTCTCTTTTTGGACTGAGGATAATCTTGGCATTCCCAATGGAAATGTTCTCTCAAAGTATGTAGGGTTTCACCAAAAGAAAAATCCTTTGGGGGGAGGGCAGAAGGAATGGATTCCTCTGCATCTGAATCCTCATAAGCAGATAAGGGCATGTCTTCATATTCAGAAACCTCAGAGTCGTCGGACTCTTGGTTAGATAAAGCTGCTGGGGACAAGTCCCTCTTACTTTTAGCAGGGGAAGGCTGGCTTCCCCTAATCAGCATCATCAGGTCTTCTGCCATTTTAAGCATCTGAGATTGTGGCAAGGAAGCAGGTGCTTAAGTTTGGGTCGTCGTTTTTTTAGGCGAAGCTTGTACTCTTGGCCTTAGAAACTCGGTAGTTTTAGAAAGAACTGAAGAAGCAAAAGAAGTCTTTGGTTTGGGTCAAATATCGGTAATGCGAAGAACTTCCTCAGAAGCCGGTGCCTGCACAGTGGCTCCGGAGCCATCCAAGGTATAGACATCCGCAGGTTCCACAGTCAAAGAAGTGTCTCGTGGCATACCGGACTCTGAACAGGTCTCGGTAGCGGCCTGCGAATCCATCAAAGCGGGCATCAGGGGCTGCGAAAGCGTCTCACTGAGTACCGGCGAACTGGAGACTAGCTTAACAAAAGCGTCGTCTGCAGTTTTGGACCTGTGGGGTCTGTCTCTGTCTTTATCCTTATGTTTTTTCCGAAGATCAGTAGTTGGATGGCTTATCAAAGCCATTTCGGAATACGAAGATTGAGAATGAAAGTATTTAGCTACAATAAGGGCCCAGCGACGAATAGCTCGGGCATTGAACAAAGCACAAAACCAACAGCGAGGTACGTCATGGTCTGGGCCTAAACAGGTGATGCAGTAATAATGGAAATCTCGGTGTGGTATTTGCTTTCCACAGGCGAGAAAACTGTTAACTTTTTCTGACATTGGATTTGATCAAGAAAAAAGCATCCCCAACAGAGTACTTGGCTTTAGAAGACTTCAGGATAATCCAATTTCGGAAACAAAAACTCAGGTAGCTGCCAACCAGCACTCATGCACATTGCTTCTACTTCGGGCTCCTCGGCAAGAAAGACTGATGTAATGGTGTCAGCTGCCTGTTTTTATACCCCTGACGATCTGACATCAGTCCTGGAGCGACAGCAACCGACGCAGAAATACTAAGCCTCTGCTATTCGGGCCGACAGAGGGCTACCCCTGGTAGGATGGATAACCCAAGTGTGATGACTGCAATAGTGAAACACGAAGAACATCAGGCAGGGTTGCCCACTTCCCGGTTTGTTATTTACTTTATATTTACAGCCACTGCCAAAGAAAATAAGGGACTCAGAAATTCAAGGATATATTTGGTATGGTTTGTTTGTTTGTGTCTTTCGGCTTTTCCCGGTTAGGGGTCACCACAGCGGAACTCCGGTCCGCTAATGATTGGCAGTTGATTTTTACGTACTGGCTTGCCGGGCCTAATGCACAACTTTCAAGAAAATTCATCTTTATTTGTGGATGATGTTTTTTACTTGATAAATACAGAAAAAGACATTTCATTGTTGTGGAACATTTTTCAGACAGTTTCAAGTCTTTTGGGGATATACAATCAATGACGTTAAAACAAAAGATACAGTCGTAAGTTATGTACCTGCACAAAAACTGGATCAGCAATACCCATATTTATGGGAACATAAGATGAAGTACTTGGGAGTATGGATTAAAAGGGGTTCTGTTATGGCAACTAAAGATATGAGGTAAGAGACTAAACTATAAGATAATACAAAAAGTGATAAACTGGAAACTCTTGTTTATTTATATGGATAGTTAGATACAAGCAGTGAAAATGTTTTAGTCCCTTCAGTTTTTTAAGTAAAGGTTAGGTATGTTTTTATCAAACAGATGAGAAATTGTGGGCAATAATAAAGAGCTGAAAGAATTTATCTCGGAGGGGAAGAGCTGAGCAGGATAAGCTGATCTTCCCAAAAGAACAATGTGGCTTAGGATTACATCATTTGAATGGATATTTTAGAGCTTCAAAGTTAAAGCTCATATACACAACACAAGCAGGAGGTTAACAGTTCAAAATGAAAAGGGATGATGGTGAAAGCAGGTAGGGAGGTCAAGAAACAAGGACAAGGTGTGATTTTGGATGCAGATCATTGTGGAAAACAATAACCATACAGAATATTATATTCATAAAGTTACAGAAAGTATTCTAAGAACTAAGCCAATGTAGGAATGGAGAAAGGAGATTTTTCCAGTAGGGATAACTACAAGTAGGGGTAAAAAAACTATGCAAGAGTGGGCTGGAATTTAATAAAACAAATGGCAAAGAATCAAAGTACTGGGAGTAAATAACTATAGAGGGAAAGGTAACAGTAGGATGAGGCCAAGAAGAAGTTTGAACGGCAGTTTAGAGACTGCCTTCCCTACCATGGACTGAAGAGTGTAGGCAAATAGAAAGGGACACGGAAGTCTTGAGTGAAAGATCTGCTGTGGTAGAGTTTTTAGTCAAGTCTACAACATAAGCTGCAGTTTAAAAAAGGGACAATTAGTAAGACATATTAAACATCACATGATAACTGTAAGAATCAATCAGATGAGGTCAGAAAAGACTGGGAAGAGAGACTGGAAAAGCAATTAGCAATGGGAGAAAGGGAGAACATATGTATAAGCTCCCAAGTATACAAAAGTCCAGTGGGTGTAGGATTTTTGGATGAAGTGTTTGCAAAGGTATTTTTCTATACCAAGCACACAATTTTTCCTCTGGTAGAAAGCAAATGATGGATGTGTGGTGGGGAAAGAAGAGGTAAATGGGAACATATCTTTTGGGAGTATAACAAGTTGACAGGTTTTAAAAATGCCCCGACAGAATTCCTTCAGAAATATTATGGGACCAAATTGCCATAACTGCAGAAATCAATAGAATAAAAACCACCAGGACAACCATGACAGTCGACTTCACTTTTAATAAAAAGTATAAAAACAGATACAAAAGGACAAGCGCTTTCATGTATTGCTACGCATCTTCAAATCCTATTATAAGCTAGAAAACAAAGTTACTATATAGTTAGAGACAGCCTATCAAAAAGCAAATCACACATATCATTAATTAAATACTCATGATCTCATACCACTTCAGTACTTTTTATATTTGTAAGTCTACGCCTATTTAAGATGGGCTCGATACTGACATTGCTGTTGATGCCTGGATATCTGTGTGCTTGGAATCTCAGTATCCACATTAACTCAACTTGTTCTAAGTGATTGTTGACATCACCTCCCTCACATCCTTGTGAAAACACTGCAGAACCCTGAAACTAAAGTAGTGTTTGGGGAGTTCCAAGATATGTTTTGCAAGTGGATTTTTTACATTTTTATTCTTTATTGGTGTCTTGCTGGCTCTATCCTTCAATCGCTGTATAGTCTTGCCCACATAGAAACAAGTACATAGATTACATGTGGCTGGATATATTAAATTGGTGGTATTGCAGTCAGCATAAAACCTAAGTTTAAACTCAAATGGCATAGTGGGATGAACAAATTCCTGTTTCCTGCTTATAACTTTGCAAATCGTACAGCTCCTACAGGGGTAAGTACCTAATCGTCTCCCTTCTATTGATTTCTTTTGTTTATCATTACACAGTAACTGTTTAAGATTATTACTGGTCCTATAGGTGAAGCTTGGCATGTCACCCACTATCTTGGCTGTAGATCTGTCCATGGTTAAGAAATACCAATGCTTCTAAACAGTGTCCCTTATCAAACTATTATTACTGGTATATCTGGTAACAAAAGGAACTTTATTCATTCTTCTGGTTCTGTTAGCACTAGAAGTCTTATTAGCCACCCTCTCTGTAGTTCGGGGGCTAGCAACCTGTTTATTATATACCACTCTATCACATATTGTTTCTATGTGCTTATTATAGTCTCTGTCTTCAAATAATCTCCCCAGTGCATTCACTTCTTTGTCCAAATCTTCACCCTTGTTACATATCCTCGTGACCCTCAAAAACTGACTTTTCACTATATTAGGGAAGATGTGTCTGGAGTGCATGCTGTCATTACATAATAGCCCATTGCGCCAGCAAGCCTTACAAAATAATGTTGTGGAGATGTTTCCATCTAGGTCATTGAAATTAGATATATTCAAAAAAATCAATGTTGGAGTGGGAGTGTGAGACCGTAAACCCAAGAAAATCTGTGGTAGATTCTAGGTATTTAACAAATTCAAGCAGGGACTGTACTCCCCCTCATCATCCACAAAACGTCTGCATAACTTAATGTTCTTACTAAGTGCATTATTATAAAGATGTCTGCTTTCCCAAAAACACATTACTAGATTTCCATAAGAGTTTACACATGGGGTGCCCAAAGCGACACCTCATTTTTGCAAATATAGCTGTTTCTCAAGCATGAAAATATTATTACATAAAATTAAATCTAAAAATGTGCAAACCATGTGGACAATATCATTAGAAAAAACACACTTGTCAGTCAAAATCTCCCTTATTGCTTCAATACCATATCCATTTGGTATGGAGGTAAATAATTTTTTAACATCCAGAGTTACCATCAAGCAAGTGGTTACATCATTCTTATTCACATATTCATTCAAATCATTTATAAAATGTGTTGTATCTTTCAATATCGTGGTAATCTCTGGTATTATCTGTTTCAATTTACCCTCTACGTAAATGGAAAGGGGCCCAGTAAGCCCATCGCCCACCAGCAACTATGGGTCTCATTGGAGGTGCAGCGAGGGATTTGTGGAGTTTGGGTATTCCTTTAATAAGGGGTATAACTGGAAAATTTACATTTAAATAATGATATAAACATACATCAATATGTTTTCCCATAAGTAAATCATACAAACCAATCACTGATATTACTTGTAATGCTCTTCAACTGAGACCACCGTATCTTACAATATGTATCACAATCATTTAAAAGTTGTTCCATCGCTTCAAGATAATTAGCCCTACTCATTAAAACGATCGCACCACCCTTGTCAGCTGGTCTTATAGATAAATCAGACCTATTCTATAGAGTCTAACGCTTGCCTTTCAGCAAAATCCAAGTTATAAAACTCTTTCTTGTTAGATCCAAACAAGGTTTCACATAGTTCTTTTTCACACGCTCGTACGAAAGAATCAATATGTGGAGGCAAGGTTCGAGAAAAAGCACCGGGTCTTTTATATGCTGCGTTATTAGTTCTTCCTGCATTCCCAAATAATTTCAAAATTATATTACGTATAAATAATCTTATGTCAGTTAGAGTGTCACTTACTTTCGCTGGCACCGGTGGAAGAAAGGATAAACCTCTATTCAACAGAGAGTGTTCTTTCATGCTGAGTGAATAATCAGACAGGTTTACAACTAACCCATCTGTTGTCGCATCTTCCTCTTCACAGGGAACCTCTCTGCTGAATGTTTTCTCTTTTGTCTCCCTCAGCTGGTGGAACAAGTATATGGTGGTTCTCATTGCTGCATTAGCAGAGGTAAACAATTCTCCACATTCACAGTTGATGTAAACGTCAGTCTGGCTCCAGTCTTACCATAAACCAAAGCCTGTTGATTCAGTGGAGGAGTACAATCGCTCACAAGACCTCCATCTTGCATTGTAGCCTCATTCACCACATTCCCCATACAGAAATCATTGTAATCTCTCTCTGTAATTTCTTTTGTTTAGTCTGTTGTAACTTGGTTTCATATAACATCACATTAGAAAAAACACTGTCTATTAAGCCAGCACAAGTCTCACCCTTATAGCGCAGCAATAGTTCAGAGTGTGCCTGCTCAACTTGATAGAGCAATTCATCTTCCAGGGGTTTGAAGTACGCCAGCATCAATTTAATGCAACTAAACCCAAAGTCCAGGTTAAGTTGCTGACATTTCTTGAGTAACTCTGGGTATGCTTCCCCACAAGTCGGCATACATAATAATCGCATACTCCTGGGAATGATACAAAAATGTAGGCACGCTTCCAAGTGTAGGCATTGCCATGTAAAACACTTCAACTTATAAAGATTATTTTCAAGATCTCTCAGGGCTAGTATACATTTTTCATGATCATTAGAATGAGGCTGTATAACTGTGGAAACATTACCTTCAAATGTTAAGTGTAAGACATGATTCTCATGTCTCTTAACCATCTTAGTCCATCTTTGTTGCAAACATTCAGAAACTGCAGAAATGACTCGAGCTGGGACACAGGATATAAATTGTCTTGACATAACAAGGTCGTAAGTTTAACTCTACTATTTGCCAAAAAAGCAATTACTAGAAAATGGAAATCAAAACCTAAACACCTCCTTTTGAAGTACTGAATATTGTAAATGAGATAAAAGAACTGGAAGTAGCTCTTAAGAAAAGATAAGAAGCAAATTACATAGAAATAGATGACATTTTTGAGAATATGTGCAGAATAATATTCTGGAGAAGGAGCAGGTTTAAGGGAAGGCAAAAAATGACCAATTTATTTAAAGATGAACTGAATGACAACTGTTACAAAGAAATAAAACACATATGTAACGTATAATACATGTAAATGGAAAAAATGTTAATATGGTTTGTTTTCTTTTCTGTTCATATATGTGTGCCTATCTATTAAGTGACATTTTAAGAATGCATTAAAAAAAAAAATCAAGACAGATATCGTTGTTCGAGGAATCAAGTCCAACCAGTGCAGAATCACCTACTGGCAACTTAGGCAGCAAGAAAACCAGTCTGACACCAGAAACACCATAGAAGTTTTTTTCTTCCTGACAGGAGAAGGAAGAAAGTACAGTTTTGTACCTACCATAAATGTAGATGTCCGATAGATATGCAACTGCAGTCCTGACATATGGGTTGTCCTGCCTCAGGCAGCCCTTCGGTCAGCCGGATTCCAAAGTCTGGGTCCGGCGTCGGCTGATGTCGCCTCCTCCCCGACGTCAGAGCGGCTGGAGTATAAAGGCATCCGCCGACGCCATCTTCTTCAGTGTTTCTTGCTCCAGATGCCAGGTGCCCTCCAAGGAAGGCTAAATTTGTGAATGGATAAGCAAAAAATTCCAGACATACACAACAGTAATAAACAGATACACCATAATAGATATCCCCAGCTAAAAACGAGAGGGGGAATGGACCCAAGGAAGAAAGCAGAGGGGTTGGAGGGAGGGAAAAAGTACAGTTTTGTACCTACCATAAATGTAGATGTTCGAAGATCCACATTGCTGCAGTCCTAACACTTAGGTAATCCGCTGTCCCAGTCGGCCCGAATACCAAAGTATATGGCTGACGTCGGTCAAGGCGCATTAGTCTGACGTCAGGACGTCAGGGTACAAATGCGCATGACCGACGTCATATCCTCAGTCTTTTCTTGCCCCAGATGTCAGAAGACCCTAAAAGGATAAGGCCAAAACCAAAAAAAAAAAACACCAAACACTCCTGCACCAAATATATATATATATATACAGTATATACAAATTTACAAGAGTATAACCCCACCCACACAACCATCCCTAAACACAGAGGGGAAGGAGGGAGGGTAAATTGGACTGCAGCAATGTGGATCTTCGAACATCTACATTTATGGTAGGTACAAAACTGTACTATGTTCTTCATACCACATTGCTGCAGTCCTAACACTTGGGTAGAATCCCAAAGCAGAGGTAAGGGAGGCTGGCAAATCATAAAGAAGCAGGAGCTGACAACATGCCCTGCAAAATAGCCGTGGCAAAACCAGCCCTAGACTTAGAGTAGAGAGGAAGGTGGTAATGCTTAGAGAAAGTATGCACTGAACTCCAAGTAGCTGCCTCCAAAATATCCTTAGTAGCCACCCCCCTTAGAAATGCTGTTGAAGTGGCAGTAGCCCTAGTGGAATGAGGCCTAATCCCAGCTGGAATTTCCTTGCCATGATGGGAATAACAAAATGCAATGCAAAACCCAATCCACTTAGAAATAGTTTGTTTTGACACAGGCTTGCCCTGAGAACTCAAAGCAAAAGAAACAAACAACTGCTGAGACTGCCTAAAATCCTTAGTCCTGCTTAAATAATAACGCAACTGCCTGTGTACATCTAAAGTGTGCAAAATCTTTTCCCCTTATTTTGGGGATCTGCATAAAAGTAGGCAAATGAATAGTTTGGTTCAAAGCCACACTAGAAACCACCTTAGGCATAAAGGAAGGATTAGTACGTAATGATACCCTATCCTTATGGAAAATCAAAAAGGCTCAACCGCCATAAGGGCCTGCAATTCAGAAACCCTTCTTGCAGAAGTAATGGCCAACAAAAAAGCAGTCTTCCATGACAAATATTTCAACTCAGCAGTAGCCGCAGGCTCAAAAGGTTGTAGAGTAAGTTTCTCCAACACAAAATTGAGATCCCAAGCAGGAGTAGGAGCTCTACGTGGGGGTCTTATATTCTTTGCCCCTCTAAGAAATTGCCTGAACAAAGGATGAGAAAACAATGGTGGGTCACAATCATAGTGAGCTGAAATTGCTGCAGCATGAATCTTAATGGAAGAGAAAGACAAACCTTTGTCCAATAACTCAGTCAGATATTGAAGAGCCCCACTCAAATTAGGCTCAGAAACCTCCAAATTCTTTGCTGCACTCCCAAATAAAAATCTCTTCCATTTTTCTGCATACACTTTCCTTGTACTAGGTCTTCTGGCTTCCATAATCACATTCAAAACTTGTTGAGGAAGTTGAGACCTGCTGTGTTTCAAAACAGAATATGCCAGGCTGTTAGATGAAGAGAGTGAAGCTTGACATTGAGTAGATGCCCGTCCCTCTGAGACAATAGGTGTGGAATCAAAGGTAAAGGCCATGGAGGCTTCCTTACCAGACTCCTCAGTAATGGGTACCAGTGTTGCCGAGGCCAATCTGGAGCTATTAAAATCATCCTTGGCTTGTCTTGTCTGACCTTTAGGAGTACCTTTGGGAGAAGAGGCAGAGGTGGAAAGGCATACACATGAAGATTTGTCCAACTGAAAGAAAGAGCATCCACTTTCCAAGCTGTGTGATGAAACCTTTTGTGCAAAACTTTGGCAGCTGGTGGTTCAGTGGAGAAGCGAACAGATCTATGTCTGGAGTTCCCCATGACACTGTCAATTTCGAAATACATGAAGATCCAGTTTCCACTCGTGGGGATCCATGATTTGTCTGCTTAACACATCTGCTAAGGAGTTCTGTGCTCCGGCAGAAACCTTGCCTGAAGAGTTAGTTGCAAGCTGAGCGCAGTCTCCCATAAAATCATTGCTTGCCTGCATAGAGGGTAAGAATGTGTTCCCCTTGTTTGTTGATGTACCACATGACAGTTGTGTTGTCTGTTAGAATCAACACCTGCCCTGGAAGAAGTAACTCCTTGAAAGCCATTAATGCAAACTGGACTGCTAACATCTCCTTCATGTTGATATGTAGATGCTGTAGTCTGGCAGGCCACTTGTCTTGTATCCACTTTCCATTCAGATGAGCTCCCAAGCTATGTCTGAGGCATCTGTCGTTAGAATCTGACTCGCCTCTGGCCGGGTCACAGAGAGTCCCTTGTTTAGGTGACATTCCTGAGCCCACCACAAAAATTCCTTTTGAATGCAAGGTATTATTTGAATGACAGTGTCCAAATCCTGGCAGTGCTGTGTCCATACATTTTGAGATACCATTGCAGCTTCCTCATATGCAGTTTGGCATTGGGAAGCACCAGAATACAAGATGCCATGAACCCTAAGGCTTGAAGGACTGTCCTTGCAGTCAGCCCGGACTGAAGAGATAGTTGATGGAAGTAAAGGGAAAGATTCTTTTGTTTGTCCGGGGTTAAAAGGCCATCTGGGTTGCTGTATTCAGTCTCACACCCAGAAAGCACATGTCTTGAGAGGGTACTAGACTGGACTTTATTTCATTCACAGAATACCCCAGGCATCTTAGCACTGCTATCACATAATCCAAATGCTGAAAAAGGTCTTCCTTTTCTTGAGCCAGAATCAGGCAGTCGTCCAAGTAAGGACAGATTTGTATTCCTTTTAGCCTGAAGTAAGCTATCACTGGAGCCAGAACTTTTGTGAATACTCTGGGCGCAGTAGATAAGCCAAAGGGCAATGCAGAGAACTGATAATGGGAATTCCCAGCTCGAAAACGCAGATACTTCCTGCAACTTAGTCTGATAGGCACATGAAGGTAAGCCTCCTTGAGATCTAAAGTTACCATCCAGTGATCTTTTCCCAGCAGAGGTAAAAGCTGTTGTAACGTCAACATTTTGAACTTGGGAATGTCCAGATAAGTGTTGAGGATAGATAAATCCAAAATTGGTCTCCACGTGTTCCCTTTTTTGGTACTAGGAACAGGCGAGAATAAAATCCTAGGCCCCTTTCTGGCACAGGAACCGGCTGAATGGCCCCTATTTGGAGTAACAGCGTAATTTGCTTGTGAGCCTCTTTTCTTTGTAGAGGAGGAATGTCTGGCATGCCTTTGAAAGGAGGCAAGGTATGGAAATAAAACCTGTAACCGTGGTGAATGATATCCAATACCCATCTGTCTTGGGTAATTAAAGTCCAATTTTCTTTGAAAAGTGCCAGCCTTCCTCCCAAAGGTGCTGCCAGACGAGAAAGCACTGGCAGCTGAAAAGGCAGGTCATTGGGTCTGTTTACGAAAGGACTGACCCCTGCCCTCACCAGAAGACTGAGCAGGTGAACTCCCTGTTCTAGGCCTAAAAGAACCTTGAGCTCTGCCCCTACCACGCCTAGACCTACCCCTAGACTGGGAATCATAAGCAGGATATGTCCATCCCTTAGTGGGCCAATTTCTACTAAACTTGGAGGCTGAACCTGCAAAAAATCTTTAACAGTCTGCATAGACTTAGCCTTGTCCTCCATTTTCTTTAAAACAGCTTCCACAGGCGAACCAAACAACACGTCAGACTGTAACGGAGCATCCAAAATCCTTGTCTTAACATGCTCAGCTAAATTCTGATCCCTTAGCCAGGCGTGCCTACGAAGAACAGAACCAGTGGCAGCCACCCTCGAAGAGGCCTGCACAGCATCAAAACCACATTGCAAGGAATGCTTACCCACTTGTTCAGACACATGAACTAAATCCTGCAACTCTTTACACTCAATACCTTCCGCCAGAGCATCCACCTTAGACTTCAATTGTGAAAGGAGATAATTTTGATATTTTAACATGTGGAACTGGCAATTCAAAGCCCTCATGGCTAAAGTGGAAGAAGTATACACCTTCTTTCCCCATCTATCCAAAGCCCTTGCCTCTTTATCAGGAGGAACAGGATTTTTAACAACAGATGCCTTAACACCTTTAGGCCCCTGAGAAACAGTTTCTGGGTCTGCCCTAGGACTCTTAAATAGATACTTATGAGCTTCAGGCACCCTATAATACCTATCTGGTTTAACTGGGGCAGGAGGCAAAGAATCAGGGTTCAGGGAAGCCTCTGCAAAAACATCTTCCACCACATCCAGGACAGGAGGTATAGCTAAAGGCCTATGCTGGGGTAAAAACAAAAATTCCCTAAGCCTCTTCCTGGAATCAGAGAAATCTTGGCCTTCCCATTTAAAATGCTCCCTCATGGAATGAAGAGTCTCTGAAAAAGAGAAATCCTCAGGAGGAGAAGCCAAGGAGTAGAATCATCCACATCAGAATCAGAATAAGGAGGATACTCCTGCAAGTCTTCAGCCGAAGACTCAGAAGCCTCCGAACACTGCTCAAAACTCTCAAGCTCAGGTTCCACCCTAGGCCTCTTATCAGGAGGGGGCATAGAACCTCTAATCATAGTAATCAAATCTTCTGCCATTTTAAGCATATGTTTCTTAGGCAAAGATCCTGAAGAACTAGGAGAGACCCCCACTGAAGATAAACCTGGCCTGCCTCTCAAAGAAGCCCTGGAAACAGAAGGGGAGGGCCTAACCACCTTAGGAAGAGAGGGGAGAACAGCCACCTGAGAAGCCCCTTCAGCCTGGCCTACCTCCTGAGAAGACACATCTTGTAACAGTAAAGTCTCTCCCTGAGACTCCAAAGAAATTTCTGGCAGAACCTCCGGCTCCACTGAGCCTTCTAAAGAACCGACGTCCGGGACTGACGGTTCTTCCAACCTAGACTTTGCTGCTTTGTCCTTGCGCTTTTTGGACGAAGCGGCCGGAGCATCCGACGGCATTTTATAATTACAACGCTTCCCAAAAACTAACCTGGCACAGTCTAACCTTCTCTTTATAGTGCGTTTGTTAAATCTAGCACAAGAGCGACATCCAACAACGTCGTGCTCAGGCCCTAAACAAGGTATACACAAAGTATGGTAATCCCTATGAGGTATCTGTTTCCCACAAGAAATACAGTTATTCACTTTTTCTGACATCCGGTTAAATACTGAGGCAAGAAAAAACCAAAATATTCCCCAACGGGGTACTTAGCCAACTTTGATTCGGTCTGAAACTCCGACTTCAGAAAATTTCAGAACGCCAACCTGCACTCGCAAAACTGATTCTGCATCGGACCATGCGGCAAAAAAGACTGAGGATATGACGTCGGTCATGCGCATTTGTACCCTGACGTCAGACTAATGCGCATTGACCGACGTCAGCCATATACTTTGGTATTCGGGCCGACTGGGACAGCGGATTACCTAAGTGTTAGGACTGCAGCAATGTGGTATGAAGAACATCCTGACTGCAATTGCATATCTATCAGACATCTACATTTATGGTAGGTACAAAACTGTACTATGTCCTTCAAGAATGCAACTGCAGTCCTGACATATGGGTTGAATACCATAGCCAAGCTGGGGGTGGTAGGATCTAAGCAAGGGATGGTGTAGCTAAAAGACCCTGCAGGACTGCAGATGCAAAGCCTGCTCGGGATCTGGAGTATAAAGGCAGGTTGTAGTGTCTGGTGAATGTATGCACGGAGCTCCATGCAGCAGCCTCTAGAATGTCCTTTGTAGCCACTCCTCTTAGAAAGGCTGTGGATGTGGCTATAGCTCTGGTTGAGAGTGGCCTAATATTGGCTGGCACACCCTTTCCATGGAAGGAGTAACAGAATCTGATGCAGTGTCCAATCCACTTTGAAATTGTTTGGAGACTGCCTTTCCTTGCACTCCGGCAGCATAGGCTACAAATAGTTGGTCAGACTTCCTGGTGGTCTTTGTTCTGTGTCCAAGTAGTAGCGTAATTGTCTGTGTATGTCCAAAGTATGTAGCAGCTTTTCCCCTTTATTTTGAGGATTGGGAAAGAAAGTAGGCAGGTGAATTGCTTGATTTAGAGACACCCTGAATATCACTTTTGGCATGAATGAAGGAATGGTCCTTAGAGAAACTCTGTCCTGATGAAAGATGAGAAAGGGAGGTACTGCCATGAGGGCCTGTATCTCAGAGACCCTTCTTGCTGAGGTAACTGCCAACAGGAAAACTGTTTTCCAGGAGAGAAATTGCATTTCTGAAGATGCTGCTGGTTCAAAAGGAGGAAGAGTTAATTTTTCCAAGACGTAGTTGAGGTCCCATGCAGGAACTGGTGGTTTTCTGGGAGGTTTGATATTCTTTATCCCTCTTAGAAACTGTCTTAGCAAGGGATGCAAAAACACAGGTGGGTCACAGTTGTAATTTGCTGAGATTGCTGAAGCATGAATTTTAATGGAAGAATATGAGAGGCCACTATGAAACATTTCTGCCAAGTATTCTAATATCTGAGGTATGTTCATTACTAATGCATCCTGGCCCTTTTTGGCATTCCAGATGATGAATCTCTTCCACTTGGCCGAATAGGTTTTTCTGGTGGAAGGTCTGCGTGCTTCCAGCAAGATTTCCTGAACCTTTTTGGAGAGGGGGACATGGGGCAAAGTCATGTAACCCTCCAAGCTGTCAGTTGTAATGTTTGCAGGTTTTGATGAACAGTCCTGTAATTGTGTTGAGCAGAGGCCATTGGGGCAAGGGCCACGGTTTGGTGTGAGTTATGCTCAGTAGCAAGGGATACCAATGCTGCCTCGGCCAGTCTGGAGCTATCAATATTCCTTTTGGTTGCTCTGCTTTGATCTTCAGTAACATCTTGGTCAGTAGTGGTAGAGGAGGGAATGCATAGATTTTTAGGGTAATGCAGCTGAAGGAGAGAGCATTCATTCTCCAGGCTAGAGGATGGTGTGTCCTTGAGCAGAACCTGTCCAGGTGGTGATTGAGATGAGAAGCAAAGAGATCTATGTCCGGTCTTCCCCATGCAGTTATTTGTGAGAAAATGTGTGGATGCAGCATCCATTCATGTGGATCCACGAAATTTCTGCTCAACCTGTCCGCCAGAACATTGTCCTTGCCTGCAACAAACTGGGATTGCAAATGGATGTTCAGTTTCCGGGACTTTTCCCAAAGAGCCATTGTTAGTCTGCAGAGGGGATACGAATGAGTGCCTCCTTGTTTGTTTATATACCACATGACCATGGTGTTGTCTGTCCTTATTAGCAGATGGCCCTGTTGAAGAGATTTTCCAAAGGCTTCTATTGCATGCATCACTGCCAACATCTCTTTTTGATTTATGTGCAAAGGCATTTCCGTGGGAGTCCATTGACCTTGAATGCATCTGTCCTCCATGTGTGCCCCCCATCCATGATCTGAGACGTCTGTTGTAATGGTTTGACTTGCTTGAACTTTGTTGAAAGGCATGCCTTGGTTTAAATGGCTTGCTTGGGCCACCACAAAAATTCCCTTTGCAGGCATGGAATGAGTGGTATTACGTCTTCTAGGTTGTGGCTGTGTTGAGACCATAAGCTTTTTAGGTACCACTGTAGCTTTCTCATGTGTAGTCTTGCCAGAGGTATCAGAAGAATGCAAGATGCCATGAAACCCAGGGTCTGCAGGATCTTCCTTGCGGTCAGCTGGGTAAGTTTTGCTAGGCTTTTGAAGTAATCTGGTAAATGCTGTTGTTTCTCCTCTGTGAGGAAAGCCATTTGTGATTGTGTGTCCAGGTTTGCTCCTAGAAAAATAATCTTTTGGGATGGCAATAGTCTTGATTTTTGAATGTTGACTGTGTATCCCAAAGCCTGTAGCAACTGAATGACATAGTCCAAGTTTTTTATCAAGGTTTGTTTGCTGTCTGCTTGTATGAGGCAGTCGTCCAGGTAAGGGTATATTTGAATCCCTTGGAGTCTGCAATGTGCAACTACTGATGCCAGGCATTTCGTGAACACTCTGGGCGCAGTAGATAAGCCAAATGGCAATGCTGAGAATTGATAATGCTCTGTTCCTGCAATAAATCTGAGGTATCTTCTGCAGCTGTGTCTGATTGGGACATGCAGGTATGCCTCCTTGAGGTCCAGAGTAACCAGCCAAGACCCCTTGCCCAGCATGGGAAAGAGTTGCTGTAATGTCAGCATTTTGAATTTTGGCACAATGAGAAAGGTGTTTCGAACGGACAAGTCCTGTATAGGCCTCCATTGCTTTTCTTTTCTTGGAACAAGGAACAGTCTTGAATAGAATCCCTGGCCTTGTTCCTGAGGAGGAACCTTTTCTATAGCCTTTATTTGTAACAGCTTTGAAACTTGCAAGAGAGCCTCTGCCCTTTGATTTTGTGGCAGGTTTGGCATGCCTTGTCTCATTGGTAAGGTGTGGAAGTGGAACCTGTAACCTCTGTCTATTATGTCCAGAATCCATTTGTCCTTGGTTAAAATGTGCCAATTCTTTGAGAATAAGGATAATTTTCCACCTAGAGGTGCTTCTCTTTGAGCCTTGGTAGGCGGAGTGAAAGTCAAGTCATTGTGATTGTCCCTGTGGTGCAGGTGAACTCCCTGCGCCACTTCTCTGATTTGGTGGTTGCCATTGGCGGCCCCTGTAGAAGCCTCGGTATTGCCCACTACCTCGAGCACCTCTGTTCTTTCCCCTTTGTAACTTGTCTGAGTCTGGAAAGGACCAATTCTTTGAAGGTCAATTCCTGCTGAATCTGGGGGGCTGAACTTGGAGGAAATCCTTGACAGTCTGTACTGATTTTTGCCTTTTCCTCAATAGACTTCAACACATCCTGTGCATTAGCACCGAAAAGCTTCTGTTTTTCCAGAGGTGCATCCAGGAGCTTAACTTTAACATGGTCTGGCAGTGGCTGTTCTTTCAACCAAGCATGTCTACGTATAACGGCCCCTGTCATGGCTGCCCTACATGAAGCTTCCAATGCATCATAACCACACTGAAGAAAATGATTGCTAACCTGTTGAGTGTTATGAACCAGATCCTGCAATGCCTTTCTATCTATAGGCTCAGGAGAGGCTAACTTTTTCTGCAAATCATCTATTAAGTAATCCTGGTACTGAAACATATGAAAAAGGCAGTTGAGTGACCTCATGGCAAGGGTGGAAGAGGTATAAACTTTTTTGCCCCATCTCTCCAGGGACCTAGCTTCCCTGTCAGCGGGCAGAGGGTTTTTGGCCGAGGAAGTAGCCACTGCCTTGGGGCCTTGTGAAATAGTTTCTAGATCCACAGAGTGGGCCTTAAAGAGATGCTTATGGGTTTCAGGGACCCTGTAATATCTGTCAGGCTTGACAGGAGCAGGAGGGAGAGAATCAGGTGAAGCACTGGAGTCTGAGTATACATCATCAAGGACATCCAGCACTGGAGGAATAGCTAAAGGTCTGTGTTGGGGTAGCTTAAGGAAGGTACATAGCCTTTTCCTGGAGTCAGAAAATTCCTGACCCTGCCACTGAAAATGTTCTCTCATGGAGTGGAGAACTTCACCAAAAGAAATATCCTCTGGAGGGGAGGCAGAGGGAATTGAATCCTCAGCATCCGAGTCCTCATAGGCCTGGAAGGATTCTTCCTGGATATCTGAGTGCTCTGAATCCCCAGTGGCTTCATCTGAAGAGAGGGTGTCTGTCTGCTCAGTTCTAGGCCTTTTATCTGCAGGCGGCTGAGAACCTCTGTCTGGGTGCGGCTGAGAACCCCTGATAAGAGAGATTAGATCTGCAGCAAGAGTCATGATCTGTCTATCAGAAGAGGGGCCCTGAGCAGTAGATTTTGGATGGGCCTTGGCCTGGCTGGCAGCCTTAGCATGTGCAAAGGCCTTGATGGACATGGTTACAGGAGGCCTAGCTGCCCCTCATGCAGGGGTAACCTTGTCCACAGGAATGGTGTTGGGTAAATCTAGAGCTTCGGTTTCTGGTGGGAAATCAACAACCGGCACCGTTGAAGTCTCCGGGACCGAAAAACGCGTTAAAGTGATGTCGTCGGCCTGGGGCGGTTGAATTACCGCTTCCGAAGGGACCGATGCACTTGCGGAGGGCTTAGGCGTGGTATCGGTGGACGACGCGGGCCGAGGGTGTCGGTCCCGGTCCTTGTGTTTTTTGGTAGATTGTGCTGTCGGTTGTTCCGACAGCATGATATATGCGAAAGATTCACCAAAAAAGTCTTCGGCAAACTCTGCCCGGCGCCTGAGTGTGCGCTTATTAAAGCAAGCACAGGCAGCACAGGCCGAGACGTCGTGGTCTGGGCCCAGGCAAGGGAGGCAGTGAGAATGGAAGTCCTTATGAGGTATTTGTTTACCACAAGACAAACAATTATTAACTTTTTCACTTTTTTCTGACATCGGCTGAGGCAAGAAAAAATGTTCCCCAACGGGGTACTTAGCTTTTAGATGACTTCGGTAACTGAAACACAGGAGCTGACCGACCGGCACTTGGGAACTGCTTCTGCTTCGGGCACCGCGCGGCAAGAAAGACTGAAGAAGATGGCGTCGGCGGATGCCTTTATACTCCAGCCGCTCTGACGTCAGGGAGGAGGCGACATCAGCCGACGCCGGACCCAGACTTTGGAATCTGGCCGACCTAAGGGCTGCCTGAGGCAGGACAACCCATATGTCAGGACTGCAGTTGCATTCTTGAAGGACATCAGAGAAGACTGGTAACTACTGCATAATCAAAACAAAAAAGAGGCATATGAAAGTTGGTATACCTCCTAAAAGAAAAAAAATGTAGAGGTAAAAAAATAAATGTTTGTGAAAACACAAAACACGAAGAAACCAAGTAAAATCACTGTCAGTAGATGGAATAGAATGAAATGCCACAACCTTCTTTAGCACTTTCATCCAACTTAATAAAACATGAACTTCTTCAGAAAAACAACATCCATACATTTTACAGCATTTAAATAAATAACTATCATATCACATGTAATCAAATAGACCAATAAAATGCATTAAACACTTAATATGTTTTTGAATATTTAAAAGCACATCAACTTTTTTAAGAAAACAAAAAGTGAATTATTTAAATATATGTAAAAGTATAATCTTTGTGCTTGTAAAAAGCACTTTATATATTGATCATATCATTCAATCCAGGAAGCTGATCTGCATTTAGTAAAATCTGTCAGAGTTTCTTTACATTCTAAAACAACTATAAAGTTCCCACTAAATTTGTCATCATTAACTCTCTCTAGGATGAAAAATGAAAACTTTTTGAAACTAGAACAGGTCATGGAATGCTTGGCTAAAGCATTAGACATATCTTTCTTACGTATTAGCTAATGTGTGTTCATATATATGTTTGTTTAATGCTCTTGTAGTTTTTCCTATGTAAAAATGTTCACACGAGCTACACGTAGCTGCATAAACCACGTTTGCAGTTGTAGTCTTTATATTGACTATCCTCACTTACAAAAGGACAGTCAGTATAAAGACTATTTTAGAGAGAGGTACCTTTGACCAAAATGGTGTTAAAACTAGTTTTAATTTGGGTACCTTTCCCTGTGGGGCATGTAAACAATGCAGATATATTACAGGGACTACGTCAGTATTGTTTAAACACATTAATAGGACATTTCAGTGTAAGGGACACTATACATGTAAGACTACAAACATGGTTTACATATTAAGTGTTTAATGCATTGTATTGGTCTACTTGATTACATGTGTTATGATAGTTATTTATTTAAATGCTGTAAAATGTATCGATGTTGTTTTTCTAAAGAAGTTCATGTTTTATTAAATTGGACGAAAGCGCTAAAGAAGGTTGTGGCATTTCATTCTATTCCATCTACTGACAGTGATTTTACTTGGTAAAAAAAATAAATGACAGTTCCCAAAAATACAATAACCTGCCCCTACTCTCAACTCTACGTGAAAATGTAGAAAATAAGAAAAAACATTTGCAATGTTTTTGTCATACAATCATACACTAAAGATATACAATTCATGATGGGCAATAAAAAAGTTTTCCTATCATAAAACATCTGTTTTTCACAGCAAAAGCAGTTGTTCCTCAGAAAATGAAGATGTGGAAGGTTTCCCCAGAAGGGTACCTATCTATTCAACCGTAAAGGACCACTAGCCAACCATAAGTTCCAAGAAGTGTGCAGAGAAAGCTCCTCAGTGGCAAGAAAGATCTTGAGCATTTGGCATCCAAGCTTCTTTAAATTTAGCTCTGCTCAACTCCCAGCCATTAGGGAGCACGGAAAATACCATGAAGCTCGAAAACTAGCCAGTGGTTATATTCAGGGAAAGGTATAATGCAACCAGCTTAGCTTACTGCAACAGTGATCTAACAATGAACACTTAAATGATGCATTTTGATAGGCGTCCAAGACATTTCAAACTCAGAGAACGACTCTCACAACAGCAATCTCAATATAACTGTGGCTGAAGGGGACACTGGTGGCACAGAGAAGGGTAAACATTTTTTTCCACCTATGGCCTTTTCAGTTGTAAGCACAGTTTTGGAAATACAAACTTTTAAAAGTATTCTACTGAAGAGAATGGTGAGTCTACATACATGCATGTAAGAAAAAAACATACAGAACGTCATCTACAGCACAACTGTTAATCAACACAAGGACAAGAACATTATTGCTGTGCTATGCACCAAAAATGAAGTATAAATGTCAAAAAGAGACTCGATTTTGAATTAATAAGGACCAATGTAAGCTGGCAAGGTTAACAGACTGCCTCTGAGTCAAACAGGGAAAAAGCCTGGACTACGACAAAGACAACCAGGTTTGAATAGTGGCTCAAACACCGGAACAGTCAGGAAGAGGAGGCCAGATTTTGAGCAGCTGATACTGGAGGAAGGGAGAACTTGTCATGTTTGATGCCTACAAGCAGCAAGCAGAGGCTTGAGGTGATGAAAATACAACCAGGAACTAGGGGCAGGGGCTTGGTGCTCCCAGTCCACTGAAAGAAGATTTCATAACACTTGTGCAAGAAAAATCTTGGGCTGGGGGATGTGAAGAACCACTCCCTGGTGATGCATGTGCTCATGTCAGCTACCAATGTAAGAGGTTAGGGACCACAACAGAAAATACTGCCACAGCCTGCATCTGGCAGAATACATACTGCAAGGGAAGCCCTGTATTCTTTCAAACTGAGGACAATCAGGGTCTATTCAAAATCACAAACAGCTCCAGTCTGGAGAGTAACCAGGCTGCTGTGAAAAAAAAACTCTTCCCCTCTGCATAAAGCAGAAGACAAAATGCAGATGAGGGGAACAAAGTTCCTCCATAGCCGCCTGAATGACAGCCCTATCCAGCTGGTTTTTGCTTGGTATCAGTAGGGACTCCTGTAATGAAAAGATAACGGGCTCAAAACCCATGAAAATATGAAGAAAATGGATAAGAAATGATATATGAATGTTTACGCATTCCTGAAGGGTTCTTTTGTTTGTGTACTGGAATAGTGAAAAAAATTATTCTTACCTTCTGCTAGTCGCCTATAATGACCGAAGAAAACTCGTGTTGCTGAGCTATTTATGCAAGGCAAGGGAAGCTGCAGTAAAGGCCCTTCAGGAGATAACTGGCTGACGCTCTGAAAGAAGGAAAAATTTAAATGACCATAAGGGGAACAGTAGGAAAACCGATAACTGTAAAAATTACTACAATAACAAGAAAAATGTTCATTGCGATGTTCTGTAAATGGTCTTCGGCAGCAGCAGTATTAATCAGGAATGCGAAGTAATCTTGCTAAAGACCAATGCCACAAAATGTATGGCCCCAACTTCCTAAAAATGCCTTAAGAAGTGTAGAATAAATCACAACATATTGGCTGAAGCTATTCAAGAATGTAAAAAAAGAAGTTGTATACTCACCATAATGTTCCATCTGTGTTGTCAATCTTCATTTATCCTTGACTGATGGGACAGAGTCCCCAGCTAACTTTGATCTTGGAAGGATTCACGGAAGAATATTCCTGAGCACCATTGAACCAAATGAGGCTATTCCCCTGGAGGCCAAATCCAATTTGTAATAGGTAATGAAGTTGTGTGGAATAGCCCAGATTGCTGCTGTACATATGTTATTCACTGAAGCTGAAGACTGGAAAACTGTGGAAGTACCACAGCTCTAGTAGAATGAGCTTTTACAGGAGCAGAGCAGGCAAATCAAATGAGGTAACCTTGGTTCCCTGGTCTACCAAATCTTGTACTTGAAAAGGAGACAAAAAGTTGACCAGATTTCTTTATGTCTTTTGTTGTGTGTAAATAAAAGCATACCACTCTGTGAAAATCTAATAAATCTAAACAGTATTCACCTTTATTAGAAAAGTTGGAAAAGAAGACCGGCAAATTGATGGTCTGATTAATACTGGTATCTGACACAACTTGGGTAGAAAGGAATGGTTTTTGTCCTTAAGGAGATGCTATCTTTATAGAAAATGAGGTAAGAAGTTTTACAAGATAAGGCTTGTATTTCTGAAATTCTTCTGGCAGAAGTTACCACCACTAAAAATGCCGTTTTCCAGGATAAAAATTTTAAATCACAGTTAGCAGATGGTTCGAAGGGTGATCGTACAATTGCCTGTAAGGCTAAATTGAGATCCCAAGATGGGGTAGGATCCTTATAAGGAGGTTTTAATAACAGAGTTCCTTTTAAAAAGGCCTTGCAAAGTCTGAGAGAAAACAAGGAATATTCCTCAAAACTATTATGGAAATTTGAAATGACTGCTAACTGAACTTTTAATAGTTGAGGGAGAATCTCTTATATTGAAAAGGAAAGCCAGAAAGTCTAGAATTTTATCAGTAGGAGCCAAAAGGGGATCAATGTCCCTTTCTCAAGCCCAAAGGGCGAATTTCTTCCACTTGCTAATGTAGGGTTTACGGGTGGATGACTTATGGGAAGTTAACAGAATATGACACACTGGGGAAGAAAGGTTTGTCCCCTGGCAGTTCACATAACTGGAGGAACCAAGCCGTCAGGTTGAGGTTCAGAATATTTGAGTGAGTCAAATCGTTAGGATGGAACAAAAGGTCTGGAAGAAGGGTCCAGAGTGCATGTTTTTCATATCAGATAGGGCCAAAGAAAGGGGAACCATATCTGTAGACGTCAATAAGGAGCAATGAGGATTACTTTGCTCTTCAACCAAACTGCTTTCTGTAAGAACTTTGGAATTAAGGAAATTGGAGGAAGGCATACAGAAGTCCTGGGGGCCAAGTGTGTATAAAAGCATCCCTCGATGACTCCCCCTAGAGGGGGGAATCAGGGCACAGTAGCTGCTGCATCTGTTGTTCAGAAGTGAGCCAAAGAGGTCATAGCAAGGCTGGCGCCTTCGATGAAAAATCCTTTTCCTCACATTGGGATTCAGAGACCACTCATGAGGTAGAAGAATAGACCTGCTCAGTCCGTCTGCTATCACACTGGAGCTCTCTGGAATATACGTTGCTATCAGAAAATGGTTGGAAGAAATCACTCATTGCCGCACACTGTTTATCGACAAAGGGGGTAAGATTTGTTTCTTCCCTGCTCGTTGATGTACCAAACCACTGACATATTGTCTGTTTGAATCACAAACTTTCCCAAAGGGAGAGTAGCCTAAAATGCTTGCAACACTAAAGCATTGCTCTCATTCTCTAGAATGTTGATATGCAAACTGGCCTCCATAGAGGACCAAGTGCATTGCACTGTCTTGTCAAGATAACACCCCCCCACACCATCTGGGAGTCGTCCATGGTCACTATGGCCTTCGGCTGAGGTAGGACAAAGGAACAGTCTAGAAAAAATCTCTTCCAAGTGCAACCACCAAGCTAGATCCTTTCTGCAGAGATTGATGATAAAAATCTGATCTAATAAAGTATTGACCATTGAGATGGAAGTAGCCATTGAAAAATTCTCATGCGATACCATGCCAAGGGAACTAGCATAATCACCACAGCCACTGAACATAGGGCTTGCATGACTAGATGGGCCCATACTTCTACTGAGTTGTATCCTTTGAACTTATTCTCTGATTTTTTGTAGCCTTGCAAGAAGAAGGGAAGCTAGATTTTTTTTTTGTATCTAGCATTGCTCCTATGAACTCTAAACTTTGGACTGGAGTCAATTGTGATTTTTTGTAATTCACAGTAATTCCTAGGTTTGTTCACATCTGAAGAATGCAGTCTTCTTTCCATTACTACCAGATGCCTGGTAGGAGAACACCTTGGGGGCTGTGGTGAGGACAAAAGGCACAACTCCGAACTGGTAATGACTGGCTCCCAGCCAGAAGCTGAGGAACCTTCTGGAGCATTTGTCCATTTTTATATGGTAATACGCATCCTGAAAGCCTATGGAGCACATCCAGTTGTCCTTTTCCAGGAATGGAAGAATGGACTGAACTGTGACCATCCAGAATTTCATTTGTCGAACCGATTTATTCAAAATGGTAAGATCCAGAATTTGTCTCCAGTCCCCTGTCATTTTTGGCACTATAAAATCTCGAGTAAAATCCGGATTCTCTCTGGTCTGGTGGGACTCCTGGGATGACTCTTTCTTAGCAGTAGTATTTGCAAAACTGCTAGTTCCCTCTGATTGGGTGAAACATCAGGGATTTTCTTAAGTACTGGAGGGGATCAGGAAAAGGGTATGTTATAACCTTGGTATATAATCCTTTGCACCCAAGAATCAGATGTTATCTCTAGCCAGGCGTGCAAGGATAAGCCCCACATGAATGCCTCCAGAGGAAGACAAGTGGGCCTCCTTTCAGGAGGGCTGGTAGGGCTTACCAGGGAAATAATCCCTACAGCCCTGGTTCTGCAGGCCACCTTTGCCACGTGGACAGTGTCTTCCACTGAAATTCTCCACTCTTCATCTGTGAGACCTGTTTCCACATATGTCTTGGAAAGGCCCTTTGGAATTTTTAAACCACATTTTACCAATAACCCTGTGATTCATGGAAAAGGATCTTTGGGGGGGGGGGGGGGTGGAAAAATGTACACGCACAGCAGAAAGAGTCTTACCATCTTTTTCACACCTACATAATGTTTCTTGAACATTTGGGCCAAAAAGAGAGAATCCTTCAAAGGAAGCAATGATGAATGAAGACTTAAGTGGCTCTGCAAAATCACACAGATACATCCAGGAGTGTCTCCTAATGGTAATGCCTGAACCTGCCAGTCTAGTGGTCCCTTCAGCTGTATGTGCAATGAGCTTCACGGACGATTTAGACACAGACTCCCGGGGTAGCTAACTGTCAAGCAACTTTTTCTTGTACCTCCTTAGAGACAGCGCTCTCAATGGTATTGGATAATTCTTTAACCAGATCCCTTAGAAGACTGGTAAAATGTGCCAAGTAATTCAAGGACCATAAGGCAAAGGCCGATGAAGTATAAACCCAAAAACCTATCCACTGCCCGAGACTCTGTTAGGTAAACAGATAGAGGAACTTTATTCAGCTAGGTCCTTTTTCATAGTGGCTGCAACAACCATGGCATCCACAACTAAAACCTTGGCCCAAATCATTTATTCTCGGGGGAGAAAGAATTTTGTCAGATCTCCTGGGGATGGGCTTAACAGGCGTTACCATTAGGAGACACTCCTGGATGTATCTGTCATTCTAAGGGAAGACCGTATCTGTCTACCTGGGATGACATGATCGACAGACCATGCTGCTTTGCCAGAGATGGCCTGCACCTGTCACCCTTGGGTTTCCGGATACTGGCAAAGGCTCTTGCCACTCCTATAGTGCCTTTTTTAGGTAAGGTTCAAATGATAAATTCACCACCGTAACAGGTACAAGCAAGCAAAATCTGAAGGTAATGCTACTCAGTGCTAGAAGTCTAAACCTCAAAATGCACTCACCCGCGGCACTCCTTAAAATGGAGAACATCGACATCTGTGCAGTGATAGAGACCTGGTTCAAAACTCCAGAGAGCAACCCTGCCTTACCAGGCTATAATTCATACCACACCTTTCGGCCACCAAACCTGAACCGAAACACTAAAGGTGAAGGCGTGTACATATTCATTAAGGGATATCCACACCTCCAAGCTAGCTGCTCAACATAATGCATCCGATATTATCCAACTTCAAATAACTCTGGGCAAAACCGCAATCCAGATTGTAGCTTGCTACAGACCCCCCCACCATGCCCCAGGAATCCCACTCCTCTTTTCTTGATACACTGGAAATATTAAGGTACAACCTAACACCCTAATAATGGGTGATTTCAACTACCCCACCATTAAGTTGGAAAACTACTCGTGTACCAACTCTTTTGCTCAACGTTTTCTGGAAAACATCAATTCCAATGCCTTGGATCAACCTATCCACACCCCCACCAGGGGCAGCAATATCTTAGACCTGGTCATCACCAACATGGGCAACCGGTGTTCCACACCAGAGGTCAGCTCCTCGTTGGTCAGATCCGACCGCAAGCTAATCACCCTAGACATCCACATCCCGCTCCCACCCCCCATTAGGAAAACAACTATAAAAAATTTCTCCAAAGCCAACTTCACACTTCTTAAGACATAAGTGGCAAACTTCACGACACCCATGCAAATGGACAATAGAGGTACGACTGCTGAATCCTACACAAATGCACTTTACAAGCACTTACAACAGTGCATGGATCGTGCTATCCCTAACAGAACCAAGATGCTATCCTCCAAAAAAAGGAAGCCAATTTGGTGGTCTTCTGCCATAAACAAACTCTACAACAGAAAGAAGAAAGAAAGTGTTGCAAAAAAAGAGTAAAATCCCACGATTGGAGGAACTCCCTGGTCAGCCTCAGTAAGAAGCTGAGATCCCTCATAAAATCCTCCAAAGCTAGTTATGAAAACAAAATCGCCAATGATTCTAAAGACAAAGTACAGTTGTGTACACTTACCATAAATGTACATGTTCGAGTGTATTCACTGTTGCAGTCATTACATTTGGGTAATCCTGCTGGCAGGTTGCCCTTAACCAGCCTAAATTTCAAAGTCTTGGGTCCTGCATCGGCTGTTGTCGCCCCTTCCCTGACGTCAGGTCGTCAGGGGTATAAAAGAAGCAGCCAATGCCATTTTCTTTAGTTTTTCTTGCCTCAGATGTCAGGTGCCCCCAAAAGGGTTGCCAAAATTTAGATATGTATAATTACATGCACAAATATAAAATTTACCTTCATCTATAAGCAAATACACCACATAGGTTGTATAAATCAGAGAAGAAAAGATAGGTTCCATCAGAAGAAAAGGAGGATGGTGGGTGGGTAACCTGGACTGCAACAGTGAATACACTCGAACATCTACATTTATGGTAAGTGCACACAACTGTACTATGTTCTTCGTGTTTCACTGTTGCAGTCATTACATTTGGGTAGAGTCCCAAAGCTAAGGTTGGGCGGCTGAAGCTAAACTGCATTAGGAGTAGCTATGAGGCCCTGCAGAACTGCAGTGGCAAAGCCTGCCCTGGATTTAAAGTAGAATAGCAGATGATAGTGCTTTGTAAAGGTGTGCGCACTGAACTCCAAGTAGCAGCCTCTAAAATGTCCTTGGTAGGTACTCCCCTGAGAAAGGCTGCTGAAGTGGCTGCAGCTCTGTTTGAGTGTGGCCTAATGCCTTAGGTACTGGCTTGCCATGGTGTGCATAGCAAAAATGAAAGTAGTGGCCTATCCACTTTGAAATAGTCTGCTTTGAGATGGCCTTTCCTTGTGATCCTCCAGCATATGTCACTAGTAATTGCTCTGTCTTTCTGAAAACTCTGGTTCTGTCCAAGTAGACTCTAAGCTGTCTGTGTACATCCAAAGAATGCAGAATTCTCTCCCCCTTGTTCTGTGGATTTGGATCAAAGGTTGGCAGGTGAATAGTTTGGTTGAGAGCCACACTGGACACCACCTTAGGCATAAATGTTGGGTTTGTCCTCAGAGAGACCCTGTCTGGATAAAAAATGATAAAAGGTTCCACAGCCATGAGTGCCTGTAGCTCTGAAACTCGTCTTGCAGAAGTTATTGCTAGGAGCAGAGCTGTTTTCCAAGATAAAAACTTTATATCAGCAGTAGCAGCTGGCTTAAAAGGAGGCAGGGTGAGTTTTTCCAAGACACAGTTGAGGTCCCATGCAGGCATTGGTGATCTCCTTGGAGGTCTTAAATTTTTGGCTCCTCTGAGGTACTGCTTTAATAAGGGATGAGAAAAGATTGGTGGCTCTACATTGTAATGATATGAAATGGCAGAGGCATGAATTTTAATAGATGAAAAAGATAGGCCTTTCTCCAGCATCTCAGTTAAGTATTGCAAAATCTGAGGAATATTCGGCACAGCTGTATCAGTTCCTTGTGCCTGGTTCCAAGCACAGAATCTCTTCCATTTTCCAGCATAAGATTTTCTAGTACTAGATCCATCACAGCTTTACTGAGAGGTGTGTTTTGTATGACTACATTATTTGCCATGCTGTCAGGTTTAAAGTTCTGAGTTGGCACTGCAGGATCTGACTGTTTTACTGGAAAAGTAGATGAGGTATATGAGGTAAGGTCCAAGCTGGGCATTGAGACAAGCTCCTTAATATTGGATACCAGTACTGGCGGGATCAGTCTGGGGCAATCAGAATCATCTTTGGCTTCTCCTGTCTGACCTTTAGGAGTACCTTGGGGAGGAGAGGCAGAGGGGGAAATGCATATACCGATAGGTTTTTCCAGCTGAAGGATTGGGCGTCCACTTTCCATGCTTGTCTGTGATAAGTCCTTGTGCAGAATCTTTTTAGTTGGTAGTTCTGATGGGAGGCAAATAGATCTATGTCCGGGCATCCCCATTTCCTTGTTACCATGCTGAAGACTTGTGGATCCAGGTGCCACTCATGGGGATCCATGATGTTTCTGCTTAGTTCGTCTGCCAGAGTATTTTTCCTTCCTGGCAGGTATTGTGCCTGCACATGTACTTGGCAAGTCAATGCTGTGCCCCACAAAGTCATGGCTAGTCTGCAAAGGGGGTAAGAATGTGTGCCCCCCTGCCTGTTTATATACCACATGACCGTGGTGTTGTCTGTCTTTATCAGTAGTTGTCCTGGATGAAGTAGGTCCTTGAAGACTGTCAGGGCATTTTGAACTGCTAGCATCTCTTTTTGATTGATATGTAGATGCATTTGGTTTGAGGTCCATGTGCCCTGAATGCATCTTCCTGCCATGTGGGCCCCCCAGGCATAATCTGATGCATCTGTTGTTAGTGTCTGCCTGGCTGGGGGTAATGTGAATGGCTGTCCCTTGTTTTGGTGACAAGCCTTTGCCCACCATCGAAACTCCTGTTGCAGGCAGGGAATGAGAGTAATCATAGTTTCCAGGCTGTGGCAATGTTGAATCCAAACACTTTTTAGGTACCATTGAAGTTTCCTCATATGCAGTCTTGCATATGGAATTAGTAGGATGCA
The DNA here is from genome assembly GCF_019279795.1 of Protopterus annectens. Taxonomy (NCBI): domain Eukaryota; kingdom Metazoa; phylum Chordata; order Ceratodontiformes; family Protopteridae; genus Protopterus; species Protopterus annectens. The sequence continues at coordinate 1,344,834,789 of NC_056731.1, forward strand.
GGATGCCATGAGCCCAAAGCCTGTAGAATTTTTCTTGCAGATAACTGGGCATTTGTGGCCAACATTGTGAAATAGGTAGTTAGTTGCCTTTGTTTGTCTGGCGTGAGATAAGCCATCTGGGCAGTTGTATTTAAGCTTGCACCCAGGAATATTATCTCTTGAGAGGGTACTAGTTTTGATTTATTTTCGTTGACTGTGTACCCTAGGTATGCTAAAAGTCTTTTCACAAACGCCAGATGTTGTAGAAGAATGTCCTTGTTCTCTGCTTGAATTAGACAGTCATCCAAGTAAGGATATATTTGCATTCCTCTTTGTCTGCAGAATGCAATTACTGGTGCCAGGCACTTTATAAAGACCCTGGGCGCAGTAGATAAGCCAAAGGGCAGTGCAGAGAATTGGTAATGCATTGAGCCAGCCTTGAATCTGAGGTATCATCTGCATATTTGTCTTATTGGGACATGCAGGTATGCCTCTTTTAGCACCAAAGTCACAAACCAAGTGTTCTTGCCCAGCATGGACAGAAGCTGCTGCAAAGTCAACATCTTGAATTTTGGTATATCCAGGAATGTGTTCAAAATAGATAGATCCAGTGTTGGCCTCCAGGCCTCGACCTTTCTGGGTACCAACAACAGTCTTGAGTAAAATCCTTGTCCCTGCTCTTGCTCTGGTACTTGTTGAATGGCCCCCATGTCCATGAGGGATGAGACTTGTTTTTGTGCCTCTGCCCATTGAATTTCTGGCAGATCTGGCCAGCCATTTGCCTTTGGCAGGGTATGGAAATGGAACTTGTAGCCTTGTGACACGATATTTAGGACCCACTTGTCCTGGGTTATAATGTGCCAATTTTGAGCAAAAAAGAGCTAATTCTCCCCCTAAGGGTGCTGCCAGGAGATAAGTGCTTGGTGCAGGCAGGGGGAAGTCATTGGGACGGTTTCCTGTACGGTTGTGATTTGTCTTCTCCAACTTTGAAGGTAGAAGCTCCCCATTGCTTTGAGCGGTATGAACCTTGTGCCTGGGGTCTGCCTCTAGGGCATCTGGATCTGCCCCTTTTAGGTCTGCCTGACACAGGAAAGGACCAATTCCTTGTTGGCCAGTGCCTACTAAACCTAGGTGGCTGTACTTGTAAAAAAATCTTTGACCGTTTGCATAGATTTAACTTTGTCCTCCATTTTCTTTAACACCTCTTCTGCCTTACCACCAAACAAAGTATCATGCTGTAAAGGTACATCTAATAATTTAACTTTAACATGACCAGGCAGATTTTGTTCCTTTAACCAAGCATGCCTCCTAATAACAGAGCCTGTAACTGCGGCCCTGCAGGAGGCCTCTAAAGAATCAAAACCACATTGCAAAGTATGCTTTCCAACTTGCTCAGCTGCATACAATAAATCCTGCATTTCCTTGTTTTCTGCACATTCAGAGTTTAACAACATTTTCTGTTTAAGCAATGCCATGACATGTTGCTGATATTTGAGCATATGAAACTGACAGTTTAAGGCCCTTATAGCTAAGGTAGCAGATGTGTAAACCTTTTTTCCCCATCTATCCAGTGCCCTAGAATCTCCATCAGAGGGGGTAGGGTTTTTTGCAGCGGAAGCCTTAACTCCTTTGGGACCCTGAGAAATAGTTTCTGGGTCTGCAGCAGGGTGTTTAAAAAGGAATGTGAGAGAGTCAGGAACCCTGTAATATCTGTCAGGCTTAACGGGAGCTGGAGGTAAGGAGTCAGGGGTAAGACTAGACTCCGAAAACACATCACCTACAATGTCTAACACAGGTGGGATGGCTAGTGGCTAGTGGAAATCCCTGAGCCTCTTTTTAGATTCTGAAAAATCTTGGCTCTCCCAGTGGAAGTGCTCCCTCATGGTATGTAAGGTTTCCCCAAAAGAACAGTCCTCTGGTGGAGAAGCTGAAGGTACAGATTCTTCAGCATCAGAATCCTCATGGGGGGGGGGGGGTGGAGAATATCCCTGATCAGAACAGGAATCAGAAGAAATGGAAACCTGATCTGAAGATTCATAGTCAGTCTCTTGCCTAGGCCTCTTATCAGGAGGGGCATGGGAACCCCTGATCAAGGTAATCAAGTCTTCGGCCATTTTGAGCATCTATTTTTTGGGCATAGAGGCCTGACCATGTGGCTCTTGAGTTTGTCTCTTTGCTTTGGAAGGTGCTTTAGTCTTTGCCTTTGAAGCTGAAGTCGGTTTGAGGTAAAGATGTTTAGGTCTGAATACACCCTCAGAAGCCGGTGCCTGCTCAGCGGCTCCGGACCCATCTGAAGGTATAATATCCATGGGTTCCCATACCTTATGTTTCCAGCGGTATGGCCGACTCCACGTGGGAGCCGGTAGCAGCCTGCGGCTCTAAAGTAGCGGGCATCAGGGACTGCGAAAGCTCCTCACTGAGGACCGGCAAACCGGTGACTGGCTTAGAAGCTTTGTCGTTGGTTTTGGGCCTCGGTTGTCTATCTCTTTCCTTTTCTTAGCATTTTTTGTGAACTCCAGTAGTCGGATGGCTATCCGACGACATTTCTGGATAATTAAACTGGCGTCCAAAATAGTTTAAAGCAAAATCATACAGATGCTTAATAGTGCGTTGGTTAAATCTAGCACAAATCCGACAACCAGAAACGTTGTGATCAAGGCCTAGGCAAGGAATACAGTAAGAATGAAAATCCTTATGAGGTATTTGCTTCCCACAAGAAATACAATTATTAACTTTTTCTGACATCAGTCTGGAGCAAGAAAAAAGTTTCCCCAATGGGGTACTTAGCTTTATTGAAGACTTTGAATCTGAAACTCGAACACGAAAATCTCAGGAGTCGGCCAACCGGCACTTGCGAACTGCTTCAGGCACCGTGCGGCAAGAAAGACTAAAGAAAATGGCGTCGGCTGCTTCTTTTATACCCCTGACGACCTGACTTCAGGGAAGGGGGGACAGCAGCCGACGCAGGACCCAAGACTTTGGAATTCAGGCTGGCTGAGGGCAACCTGCCAGCAGGATTACCCAAATGTAATGACTGCAACAGGGAAACATGAAGAACATCTACATAGCATTCCATAGCCATGTCAAGAATCTCAATGGAAACACTGAGATCGGCTCTGAGTTACAGCACAATGACACTAAATATACAGAACCAACTGATATCGCCAACATCCTGGCAGATAGGTTCAATGCTAACTTTACCTCCCCTCTCACCCCATAAAGGGCCCATCTTTATACCAGAATAATGCAAAGTTCCTGTAATCACGGCTACACAGGTAAAAACCTCACTCTCCAAAGCCAAGAACACAGCATCCATGGTACCTGACAACATCCCTGGCCTGCCTCCTGCACGAACTACAGAGTGAACTGGCACCCCACCTAAATATCATGTTCAATCATGAACTCACCTCAGGCTTTGTGCCCATTGAATGGCGCACCGTGATGTTATCTTACTCCACAAAGGGAGGCCACAACAGACCCTGGGAACTACAGCCCTATTAGCCTGGTCTGCAAGGCCATGGAACGTATCATCATGGAACTCAAAGACATTGGAGATCTCCAAACTCTGGACCCCACACAGTTCGGGTCTGTAAAAGGCAGAACATATCTCCTACACCTGACAGACTTCTTTGAAGCAGTCACCAAAGACATAGATGAGGGTAAGGTGGTTCATACAGCCTATCTAGATCTCGCCAAGGCGTTTTGACACCATCCCCCACTCTGGAATTATAGATAAACTCACTAAACCTATGTCACAAGATGGGTTGCCAACTGGCTTATTGACAGAACCCACAATGTGAAAGTAGCAGTCTCCAAATCAGACTTCAGACCAGTGACAAATGGAGTACCACAGGGTTCAGTACTGGGTCCTCTCCTGTTTGGTATCTACTTCCCTGAAGTACAGGCTAACACAGAAGGTCTTTGGCCAACTAAATTTGCAGATGACTGCAAACTAGGAGCCATAATCGAAACTCCTAATAATGTGGACATCCTACAAAAGGGCCTCACTGAAACAGATGCCTGGTGTCAAAGCCATGGTCTCAAGTTCAATGCCAAAAAGTGCACTGTAATCCCCTTTGGTAAAAACTCTGTACCCATGAACTACCACACAGGCGGCAGTCTACTTAACACCGAAAGTGTGATAAGAGACCTTGGGACACAGGTGGACAGTAGTCTCTCCTTTGATAAACACATCACCACAGTGGTCAGGAAATCCTTCCATGTGGCACACCTCATCACAAAAGGTTTCTAATCCAGAAAAAAAGAGGTCATTGTTCCCCTCTACTCATCACCTATTAGACCCATTATAGAATACAACGCCCATTTTGGTATGTACCTCACAAGACATCTACAACAACTGGAAAGGCCTCAAAAATACCTCACAAAGAGGATTACTGGCCTCAAACAGATGCCTTACGCAGACTGACTCAAAAAACTCCAGCTTTACTCTGTCGCATATCGCCTACTCAGAGGCGATCTCTGCCTAACATACAAAGCTATGTCAAACCCAGAGCTATTGGACATGCTCCACTTAAAGAAATCCCAATCCCTCCGTGCTACATGCTCTAGGGACCTAAACCTTGTCACCACAATAAACAGAACATGCTGGAGGGATAGATTCCTGTCCCAGAGACTTCTCATACTCTGGAACAGACTACCTATCTATGTCAAACAGAGCTCCTCATTAGCACTCTTCAAGAAAAATCTTGATGACTGGATGGGGTATAAAAAATTCACCCCGGAGATCACTTCTGTTGTTGTTCTTGTCAGGGGCACAGGAAAATAATTTTCATGGGTGGCGAAAGCCAGGGTACCTTTTTGGCTACGCTTGTATAGGCCCGAGGGCCAATAGCCTAGTACCTACCTATAAACAGTCTCTGGAGCTTTCCACGCCTTCTAAGAGATCAACTGAATGAGATCATCAGCGGACAGAATCACCCAAGAGGTAGAAGGGAGAGTGCCAAAGGCTTGCAGGTATACTGATTCCTCTGGAATAAGATTTTGGGACTTCCAGTCACCCACTGTTTTAGTAATTTCAGGATGTCTCCAAACGAGACATCATCAGGGGTAGAGTTTGGGGACCCTTCATCGAAGTCAGTATTTTCAGCAACGCATTCCTCCAGGGAATCTAAGTGCTTTCTCTTGCATGTTCTCTTCTAAGGGATCTCCACAGTGGGATGGGCCGGGGTGGTATCAGAAGATGATGGATCAGGTACCCGGGATTCCTGCAGTCTGTGTATTCGCTGTCCCAGTGGAGATGCTGGTAGAATATCTCATCTTGGGGGTAAGGTGATTATGATCTCGTAAGGTGATTATGATCTCTGAAGGAGTGCCCCCGTGGAGATGCTGGTAGAATATCTTAGCTTGGGGTTAAGGTGGTTATGATCTCTGAAGAAGCAGGAGCCAACTGGCTGTCTGCAACAGACACGGCTCTCTTCACAGCCTCAAAACCTGGACCCCCTGAAGATGTAAGGGGCAGCGAGGCAGGGAAGGACAAGATGGAAAACGTGGTCACTCCCTGCTCCAAAGGACAGCCCCTGAGGCAGAAGTCAGAGCCGAACTAATGTGTACTGATGCTCCGAGGACCAGAAAAGTACAGTTGTGTACACTTACCATAAATGTAGATGTTCCGAGTGTATTCACTGTTGCAGTCATCACATTTGGGTTATCGGCTTGCAGCAGCACTCAAGTTGACCGATCAAAGACTTGGGTCCTGCGTTGGTTGCTGTCTCATCTTCCATGAAGTCAGGTAGTCAGGGGTATAAAGCATGCAGGTGACACCACTACATCAGTTTTTCTTGCCCCAGATGGCAGGTGCCCCCTTAAAGGGAAGCAATTTTATATATATATATATATATATATATATATATATATATATATATATATATATATATACACACACACACATATATATATATATATATATATATATATATATATATATATATATATATATATATATATATATATGTATACACACATACACACACATATATATATATATATATATATATATATATATATATATATATACAAGGTTATACCTCCAACCAAAAAAGCAAATACACCAAAAAGCTTTTAAGCATAGTAAAGGAGTAGAGGTATAGACAAACTAAGTCAGGGGGCTGGAGGGAGGGTAACCAGGACTGCAACAGTGAATTCACTCGAACATCTACATTTATGGTAAGTGTACACAACTCTACTATGTTCTTCATGTTTCACTGTTGCAGTCATCACATTTGGGTAGATTCCAAAATCTAAGTATGGGAGGAGTAATTTAGATAGCATTAGGACCAGCTATAAGGCCTTGCAAGACTGCAGTGGCAAAGACAGCTCTGGATTTAGAGAAAATTGGCAAATGGTAATGCTTGGTGAAAGTAGGTACAGAACTTCAGGTAGCAGCTTCTAGGATGTCTATGGTACAGACACCTCTGAGAAAGGCTGTAGAGGTAGATGCAGCCCTGGTTGAATGGGGTCTAATCCCCTGTGGGATAGTTTTTCCATGGTGCTTATAGCAGAAATGAATGCAATGGCCTATCCATTTAGAAATGGTTTGCTTTGAAATAGTCTTCCCCTCTACCCCTGCAGCAAATGCCACCAGCAGTTGTTCAGATTTCCTTTGAGGTTTAGTCCTATCCAAGTAAAATCTAAGTTGTCTGTGCACATCTAAGGAGTGCAGTATCCGTTCCCCTTTGTTTTGTGGGTTAGAAAAGAAGGTTGGCAAATGAATGGATTGATTAAGAGCCACACTGGATACCACCTTGGGCATGAAGGAGGGATTGGTCCTGAGGGTCACTCTGTCTCCATGAAAGATGATGAAAGGCTCCACTGCCATAAGGGCCTGTAATTCAGATACCTTTCTTGCCGAAGTGATTGCGAAAAGGAAAGCGGTTTTCCAAGAAAGGAATTTTAACTCTGCACTTGCAGCTGGCTCAAAAGGAGGAAGAGTGAGTTTTTCCAATAAAAAGTTAAGGTACCAGGCTGGAATTGGGGCACTCCTGGGTGGTCTTAAGTTTTTGGCCCCTCTGAGGAACTGCTTGAGCAGTGGGTGAGAAAAGAGGGGTGGGTTCTGTGTTGTAATGAGCTGAAATGGCTGAGGCGTGAATTTTGATGGAGGAAAAGGAAAGACCCTTGTGAAGCATCTCAGTAAAGTATTGAGGAATCTGAGGTAAATTGGGAGCTGCTATGGCCATCCCTTGAGCTTGGTTCCAGGTACAGAATCTTTTCCATTTTTCAGCGTAAGATTTTCTAGTACTAGGCATCCTTGTCTCCAAAATGACATCCAACACTTGTTTACTGAGGGATGGTAATGGAGAGATTAGGTAATTAGCCAGGTTGCCGGGTTGAGGGTTTGAAGCTGGGGGTGCAGAATCTGGCTCTCCTGCTGTGACAGCATGGTAGGGGTTTGTGACACCTGGGCTAGCAGTGACACACTGCGCAAGAGAGGGTACCAGTGTTGGCGTGGCCAGTCTGGTGCAATCAGTATCATCCTTGATTTGTCCTGTTTGATCTTTAGTAGTACTTTGAAGAGGAGAGGCAGAGGAAAAAAAGGCATAAACTGATAGATTTTTCCAGTTGAAAGACAGAGCATCTACTTTCCAAGCTTGTTTGTGGGGAGTCCATGCGCAGAATTTGTCCAATTCATAGTTCTGGGAGGAGGCAAACAGGTCTATATCTGGACTCCCCCATTTGTTTATCAACATGTTGAAAGTCTTTGGTTCTAGTTTCCACTGGTGTGGGTCCATGAGATTTCTGCTTAGTTCATCTGCCAGTGTATTTAGTTTTCCTGGCAGGAATTGAGCCTGTAGATGCACTTGGTAGCTCAAGGCTGTGTTCCACAGAGCCATGGCTAGTCTGCAGAGGGGGTAAGAATGGCTACCCCCTCCTTGTTTATGTACCACGTAACAGTGGTGCTATCCGTCTTTACCATTAATTGTCCTGGAAGAATGTGGTCCTTGAAGGCTGTCAGAACATTCTGTACAGTTAACATTTCTTTTTGATTGACAAGCAGGTGCAGTTGACTTGGGTTCCATTTGCCCTGAATGCACTTCCCTGCCAGGTGAGACCCCCATGCATAGTCTGATGCGTCTGTTAGGGTGTGGGCGGCAGGGGGTAGAGTGAATGGTAGTCCCTTGTTTTGGTGGCAGGCCTCTGCCCAACAAAGGAATTCTAACCGTAGACAAGGTATGATACGAATCATTGCTTCTAGATCCTGAGAATGTTGACACCATAGGCTTTTTAGATACCATTGTAGTTTCCTAATATGCAATCTTGCATATGGAATTAGTAGAATGCAGGAGGCCATAAACCCCAAGGCTTGCAGTACTTGCCTTGCAGATAGCAGGGTTTTTGTGGCCACTAGTTTGAAGTAAGTTGTCAAATGAATTTGTTTCTCTGGCGTGAGGAAAGCCATCTGGGAAGTTGTGTTCAAGCTTGCTCCCAGGAATATAATTTGTTGATAGGGTACCATATGTGATTTCTTTTCGTTTATGGTGTACACCAGACAAGTTGGCACCTTTTGTACAAATGCCAGATGATTCAAAAGTATGTCCTGGCTTTCTGCCTGAATTAGACAATCGTCCAGGTATGGGTATATTTGAATATTTCTTTGCCTGCAAAATGCAATGACTGGAGCTAGGCACTCCATGAATACCCTGGGCGCAGTAGATAAGCCAAAGGGCAGTGCAGAGAACTGCTTTGAAGCGTAGGTATTTTCTGCAAGATTCCCTGATTGGGATGTGCAGATAGGCTTCCTTTAAATCTAGTGTTGCCAACCAGGCATCTTTGCCTAGCATAGGAAGCAACTGAAGAGTTAGCATGTTGAGTTTTGGAATCAACAAAAAGGTGTTTAAGATAGAAAGGTCCAGGCTAGGACGCCATGAGTTGTCTTTTCTGGGTACCAGGAAAAGTCTTGAGTAGAAACCTTGTTCTTTTTCCTCTTCTGGTACAGTTTGAATAGCCTTTATGCTTAAGAGAGAGAGTACTTGCTTTTGAGCCTCTGCCCCCTGATTTGGGGGTATATCTGGCCAACCGTTTGGGGTTGGTAACGTGTGAAAGTGAAATCTGTATCCTTGGGAAACTATATTTAAAATCCATTTGCCCTGGGTAATGAGTTCCCATTTTTTGCCTGCAGAGCAATCTTTCCCCCTATAGGAGCAGTCAGTTGAGAAGTGCTTGGAAGTTTTAAAGTTAAGTCACTGAGACAGTTTACCATATGGAGGAGTCTTACTACTTCCTGATTTGGAAGTGGGAGCCCCCCACTGCTTAGTCCTGTGCGTACCCTGGGACTGAAGCCTGGGTGTTCTGCTGGTTCTGGGTTTGGACTGAGAAGGCCTGGAAGAGGCAGGAAAGGACCAATTCTTAGAGGGCCAATGCCTACTAAATCATGGAGGCTGTACTTGCAGGAAATCTTTAACAGTTTGCATATATTTAACTTTTTCTTCCATCTTTTTAAGAACTTCTGCTTTGTTGTCAAACAGGCGGTCCTGATTTAAGGGAGCATCCAGCAATTTAGCTTTAACATGATCTGGCAAGGATTGCTCCTTAAGCCAAGCATGCCTTCTAAGTACAGACCCAGTGACAGCAGCCCTGCAAGATGCCTCTAGTGAATCAAAACCACATTGCAAAGTATGTTTTCCAACCTGTTCAGCAGAATGCATTAAATCCTGTAAATCCTTATGTTCAGCACAGTCAGGAATCAACATAATTTTCTGTTTAAGCAATCCAATAATATGCTGCTGATACTTTAACATATGAAACTGGCAATTTAAGGCCCTAATGGCTAAGGTTGCAGAAGTGTATACCTTCTTACCCCATCTCTCAGCACACGAGTCTCTATCAGAGGGGGTAGAATTTTTGGCAATAGTAGCCTTAATGCCCTTGGGTCCCTGGGAAATGGTCTCAGGATCCGCAGTAGGATTTTTAAAAAGGAACTTGTGAGAGTCAGGAACCCTGTAATATCTATCAGGTTTTCTGAGAGCAGGAGGTAGAGAGTCTGGGGCCAAGCTAGATTCCGAAAAAGGCATCATCAACAATGTCTAGAACAGGAGACCTGTGCTGGGGCAGAAGTAAGAAATCCCTAAGCCTCTTTTTAGAATCAGAGTAATCCTGGTAAGGGGCGGCCACGATGGTAAAGAGGTTAGCGTAGCCGCCTCACAACAAGGGGTTCTTTGGTTCGATTCTTGGCTGGGGTGCCTTCTGTGCGGAGTCTGCATGTCCTCCCTGTGGTCGTGTGGGTTTCCTCTGGGTGCTCCAGTTTCCTCCCACATCCCAAAGAAATGCAGTAGGTGGATTGGACACTAAATTGGCCCTAAGTGTGTGTGTGTGTGTGTGTGTGTGTGTGTGTGTGTGTGTCTGTGTGTGTGTCTGTGTGTGTGTCTGTGTGTGTGTCTGTGTGTGTGTCTGTGTGTGTGTCTGTGTGTGTGTCTGTGTGTGTGTCTGTGTGTGTGTCTGTGTGTGTGTGTGTGTGTCTGTGTGTGTGTCTGTGTGTGTGTCTGTGTGTGTGTGTGTCTGTGTGTGTGTGTGTCTGTGTGTGTGTGTGTCTGTGTGTGTGTGTCTGTGTGTGTGTGTGTGTGTGTGTGTGTGTGTGTGTGTGTGTGTGTGTGTGTGTGTGTGTGTGTGTGTGTGTGTGTGTCTGTGTGTCTCTGTGTGTGTGTGTGTGTGTGTGTGTGTGTGTGTGTGTGTGTGTGTGTGTGTGTGTGTGTGTGTGTGTGTGTGTGTGTGTGTGTGTGTGTGTGTCTTCTGTGGAAGACCAATCATGAGCAGACAGATGATCCGCTGTGGCGAGCCCTAACCAGGAAAAGCCGAAAGAAGAAGTAGTAATCCTGGCTTTCCCAATGAAAATGCTCCCTAAGAGTATGCAAGGTTTCACCAAAAGAGAAATCCTCTGGGGTGGAAGCAGAGGGAATAGTCTCCTCTGCATCAGAATTCTCATAGGTAGATTAGGGTAAATTCTGGTCATCAGAGGAATCACAAGCAAATTCAGTCCTAGGCAGGGCCGGTGTTAGCATTTTGGGGGCCCCCAGCAAATGTCAAGTTGGGGGCCCCCTAGGCACTTCCAGTATAAGTATCATCCTAACAGTGCCATCCATCCTAAGCAACCTTTTATTTCATGCTGCAAACTTTTAGGAGTAGTATCCACAGACAGACCTGCAGCTACAAGCTTTTACATTACAACAGGCCTATGTATCACACTATCACTATGTTGAGCTGTCTAACAAAGGGGCAGTTAGAGTTACTGGCACTTAGTTGCAACAGTGATACATTGCAACAAGTCTATGTACAGGTCTGGACTTAAAGTGAAATGATGACTGGACCTACATTTCAACACACACACACACACCCTCCAGTCCTCTCCTTTTGGGCTCCCCATACCTTCCACGTTACTTTTTTCTTCCTTCTCTCATATTTTGACTTACTCTAAGCTTTTTCAAGAAGCCATAACTTTCTATATGCTCTGAAGTGCATTTTACACAACCTTTTCATCCAATAATAGCTAGAACAGAAATTATGATTAAGGAAAGAAATTTACTGTTGTGGTTCAGCTTTAGTTTTCCTTGCATCCTTCAACACACCTTTCCTGAACAAGACAGCCCAGTAATAACCACTTAGGAAATAACTCAAGTCAGGGCCCAAGAAGCCACAGGTTTACAGATGGTCTGGGATGCATTTTAGAGCATTTTCTCAACATTTTACTCCAATGGTTGCCTAAATAAAATTATGGAGAAAAAAAATTTCAGTCTTATTTTTTCTTTCAAGGCATAATTTGCCCAAGGCTTTATTTTCAAAGCTGACAAAATTGTAGCTTACAGTAAACTAACAAGCCAGTAGTTGTGAGAATATTTAAGTCTTATCTGGAAATACTGCCTACCTCCATAACCCTCTAAAAAAGACAAGTCACTGCCTATGCATCCCTCTGGTGTAAGACTGGGATGAAAGCAGAGATTTAAATTGCCTTTGTCATATATTTCAAGTGACTGATGATATACATATACATAGCTTCACCCCAGCCGTCAAAGGTAGCCACATGTATATGTGCCTAGTACATGATTGTGAGAATGATTTCAGTAATATTCAAATTTGTTGCTCCTAGACAGTACATCTCTCTTACACAAGCTATAGTAACCTTCTTTGTACACCTCTGAGGTCTGTGAGAAACACTGCCCTCAGCTCAAAACCTCTAAGGTTTGACTGTGATGAAAATTAAAGATGTAATATCCACACATCTAGCCCCGCATAACCTGTAGCAGCTTTATGTACACACACACACACACACACACACACACACACACACACACACACACACACACACATTTGAGCAGGGCTGGTTTTAGAATGGGTGTGGTTGTAAACAGAGGCTATTATTAGCTTTATCCTAAAAGGGACATATCTCAGCACCATTCAGGTTAAACTTGATACACAGAAGAATAATGTATGTGTCCTGGCATTATTGGGTGCCTGCACAGATAAAAATCAGTGATGTTTTTTACACACACACACACACACACACACACACACACACACACACACACACACACACACACACACACACACACACACACATGCCACAGCAGTACTAGTTATGTACTTATTTCAGCACTGCCTTGTGCAACATTGGTACTGCCACACCAGATTAGTCACTGCTGTTTAGCAGTTGTCAAACAGCAGAAGCAGTAAGATTTACCCCACTGAGGAGTAATGCATACTTGTCACTGTCCCTACTTTCACAGAACTTCCCTGATTTTGTTCATACTTTTGCTTTATCCTTCGTAAAAAATCTGATTTGCTGTTAAATCATTCAGGATTACAAACAGTCAATTAATCTAGACATCTGAGTTTTATACTTATTGTCCAAAAATAGATGTTGATGCAAAATATGTTGTTCTAGTAACTTTTAAGTGAATTAGAGAAATATTTAAACATATTTAGGATTCTGAGTATTTATTTTTGGGATTGTACTGAATTCTTAAGCAAAGAAATTGAGTTATAGTATCTGGTGTTCTGGTATTATTTATAAAACTACCTGAAAGAGAAACTATCCCTGATGATCGGAAGCATCAGCTCTTCTTAAAATCCAAAGTTTGCACTGAGGTAAGTCACTCTGGGCTGCTGATCCCTCTAGTGCTTATATTGTTCATGTTCATTATCAGCTTCATACTAACAGAGTCATATCACAGCCCCGTTCATGTTAAAGAGCATAATTAGGAAATTAATGCATTTTTCATTCCTCGTTTTTTCCCCAGTCAGCAGCAGCTTTGTGGGGCCCCACACACAGACAAAATGATCAAGGGGCCCCTGCAGCCATGGTTTTGCAGGGACTAAAAGCTGGCTATGTAGTTAGTTTTAGTGGAGAAAATGTCCAAAAGCCGAGTTTAACTAAGCCAGGAGCACTATGTCAGTAGTAAAATATTTAATGGCATGCTGATGCCTGGTACTTGACAAAACACTGTTACTACAACCAGAAATATCTTTGAATTTTAAAGGAGATATAAATAAGAGTTATTACCCTCATAGTTTATTAAGTATGCAAGACTGCTGCACTAGCTTTTGTTGGTTTTACAGATGTGACAAAATATCAGGATAAGATAACTTGCTGTGGTTGGGGGCCCCCAGGGAACAGGGGGCCCCCAGCGACCGCAGGGTTCGCTGGTGCCTAAAACCGGCTATGGTCCTAGGTCTCTCAGAGGGGGAAGGTTGGCTTCCCCTGCTTAAAGTAATAAGGTCTTCAGCCATTCTTATGATTTGTTTTTTAGGAAAATGTGGTCTGGGCGTCTGTTTTCTTAGCACGGTTCGAGTTTTAGGCCTTGAAGAAGAAGATGGCGTCGGTTTAATATGCAAGTCAGTAGGCCTGAATACACCCTCAGAAGCCGGTGCTTGCACAGTGGCTCCGGACTTATCCAAGGTAGAGACATCCGCAGGTTCCACAGTTGAAGCATCTCGCGGCATACCGGACTCCGAATGGGTCTCAGTAGAGGCTTGCGAATCTGAAGTACCGGGTATCAGGGGCTGCAAAAGCGCCTGACGGAGTACCTGCGAAATAGCGACTGGCTTAGGAGAAGCATCGTCTGCAGCTTTGAACCTAGGTGGCCTGTCTCTGTCTTTACCTTTACATTTTTTTCAGAATGTCGGTAGTCGGATGGCTTACCAAAGACATATCTGGATAATTGAACCAAGTACCAAAATATTTAGAAGCATAAATATAATGATTACGAATAGTTTGTTGCTTAAATAAGGCACAAAACTGACAGCGAGGTTCGTCGTGGTCAGGGCCTAGGCAAGGAATACAGTATGAATGAAAATCTTTGAGGTATTTGCTTTCCAGAAGAAATACAATTATTGACTTTTACTGACATCAGGTTAGAGCAAGAAAAAGTATCCCCAACAGGGTACTTAGCTTTAGCTGAAGACTTTGGTTCTGAAACTCAAAAACAAAAATTTCAGGAGTCGGCTGACCGGCACTTGCGAACTGCTTCTGCTTTGGGCACCGCACGGCAAGAAAGACTGATGTAATGGTGACAGCTGCATGCTTTATACCCCTGACATCATCGAAGATGAGACTGCAACCGACACAGGACCCAAGACATTGATAAATCAGGCCGACTGAGGGCTGCTGCAAGCAGATATCCTAAATGTGATGACTGCAACAGTGAAACACGAAGAACGTTTGCTCCAAGAAAAAAGGAGTTGAAGCTTGTTCCCCCGAGTCGACCTCAAAAACCTGGCCCCGAGATGTCGTCGGATCCAAAACAGCTGAACAGCTCAGAGTAATCACTGATTCGGGAGGTAACAGCATCACTGGAACTGATGCAGTCAGTGCTAGGAGGTTCGGAGCCAAAAACTCTAAGGTCTCAGATGGAGTTAGAGGAGGAACAGAAGGTGGGGTAAAGGAAGGTTGGGCTCCAATGACCATAGGGGCTGGAACCGAAGGTATACCTGACAGATCCCTCACCCAGAGTATTTTATTCACCAGCCTCTCCACATCCAATTCTGTGAGACTTTGGTGGAATGGGTGGAAAGAACTGAGGGCGATTTTGGCCTCTCTAAAAATGGAGAAGGCAGATGATACAGACAGGGATCAAAAGGAGAGCAAACTGTCCTAGTTAGTGAGTGGTCTTGAAATCGTTTGATCAGCGCCAAGGAAGTCGATGCCGATAGAGAGCTGTGCTCTGATAGGTCCTTGCCCACATGTTTTGATCCTGAGGGTGTTGGTGCCAAAGATGCAGACTTCTGGAAGGCTACCAGCTACTTTGGTACTGCTGGTACCGAAGGAATGTGTTTAGAATCCAGTCAGTTCAGAAGCACTTAAATTAATAGATTATCTATGCCTTTTAATGGGCAATGCAGAGGAAGAAGGTGGCACTGAACTGCCTCTCTTTTTTGACTTTCCTGTTGAAACAAAAGAGGAGGATGAAAAGGGAGAGGATACATCTGTTCTACTTTTCTCTCTGTCAACACCAGAGATGGCCTCCGCAAAGGCAGAAGGTAACATACCTTTCAAAATCAATTTATTCTTATGTTCAACAAGGGCCCAGTGACTAAATCCATGACAAATGGAACAGTCTTCTTGTAAATGAATCAGGCCCATACACAAAACACACAAGGAAAGGTTAGAGAAATGTATTATAATGAAAGAACAGTTGTGTAAAATCTTACCTTAACCATAGATATCCTTCTCTTCCATGTTGCAGTATTCATCACCTTGTGGTTAATCCTCTGCTCAGCTTCCCAAACATCTGGCCAGTATACAAAAGCTTTAGTCATTGCAAGGTATGTGGGACGTCTGACACTGGACGTAGGGTAAGTGGGCCATAACAGTGACGTTTGCACGTGCCTTTCCTCAGAACTGAACACCCCAGTTTGACCCCTGTCCTGGAATAGCTGCACGAGTTGTGTCATCCAACAAAACATTTTACATACATATACATATATACATATATATATATACATATATATATATATGTGTGTATATATGTATATATATATATATATATATATATATATACATACATATACACATACATACATCATACACACACACACACTATATACATATATATATATATATATATATATATAGATATATATACACACACACATATATATATATATATACATACATACACGGGGGGAGGGATAGAATACTGCAACATGGAAGAGAAGGACATCTATGATTATGGTAAGATTTTGCACAACTATTCTATGTCCTTCTGTTTCCATGTTTCAATACTCATCACCTTTGCGCGAGTGCCAATGCTGAAAGGGAAGAGAAGGAGGGTGATATGGAACTGTTTTCCAAGAACCCATGCAGGACTGCCCTAGCAAATCCTGTCTCTAGACCTGGAAATATGGTCCAGTTTGTAGTGTTTGGTGAAGGTATGGACAGATGTCCAGGTAGCTGCCTCTAGAATGGAAGCTGTGTCCAGCCCTTTAAAGAAGGCTCTAGATGAGGCCATGGGTCTAGTGGAGTGGGCTTTAGTTTTTGAGGTTAGCTGTTTGCCATAGTAGGAGTAACAAAAGGAGATGGCCCTGGAAATCCGGGCAGAAATGGTCTTTTCTCACCACTTTTCCCAAAGCGCTAGGGTGAAAGTAGACAACAAATTTATCTGATTTCCTAATGGACTTGGTCTTGTCAAGGTAGAATCTTAGTTGTCTGTGAACATCAAAGGAATGCAGGACTCTCTCACTGTCATTCTGGGGATGTGGGAGGAAAGTGGGGAGGTGACTACATTGGTTCAGCGACAGCTCATTGACCACCTTAGGCATGAAGAACGGGTTGGTCCTTAGGGTCAGTATTCTTGTGGAATGTTAAGAAAGGGGGGGGGGTGGCCATGAGGGATTAGAGCTTTGACACTCTCCTAGCTGATGTAAGGGCCACCAAAAGCACAGTCTTCCAAGTGCAATATTTTAGAGAGGCTTCTGATGCGGGTTCAAAAGGGGCAACAGTGAGCTTCTCTAAAACGCAGTTCAGGTCCCATGGGGATGGAACTGGCCTCCTAGGGGGCTTGAGGTACAGTAATCCCTTAAGGAATAACTTCACTGGAAGTGGGGAGGCAAGAGGAGGATCAAGAGGCAGACGAGCTGAAACAGCAGCTAGGTGGGCCTTAACAGAAGAATATGCCAGCCCTGCTTGCAGTAATTCACATAGGTAGGATATCCCTAAAGGGACCTCTCTTTAAAATGGGTCTAGCTGTCTTTGAAGACACTGGATGGCCAAATAAGATCTCCTACAGCTGGGTTTCCTGACCTCCTGCAGGACACTAAGTACGTCCTCAGTGTAAAGGTTTCTGAAAGGAATCGAAACTCTATCATCCACAGGGTTAGGTTCAGAGATTCCAAGTGGGGATGGATAGGGATCCCTTGCCCCGTGTGTGGAGGTCCCCTCTGTGGAGGTAACTTGTGAAGATTGCCCCTGGCTAAATGCAGAAGGAAAGGGAACCAATGCTGTCTCGGCCAAAAGGGAGTCACCAACAAGATTTCTGGTTTGTCCTGCTGGTTTTTCAGCAGGACCTTTTGTAGGCGTGGGAAGGGGGAAATGCATAGAGAAACATCCCCTTCCATGAAAAAGAAAAAGGAGTCCATTGCCCTCGCTTGGCGGCTGGGTGCCCTGGTACAAAACAGTGGAATTTGTCTGTTCAGAGAGGAGGCAGACAGATCTATTTGTGAAGTACTCCACTTGTGGACTATGACCAGGAACACATCCCTGTGTAGCATCCATTCGTGGGATTGTGACATGGACCTGCTCAACGTGTCTGCTTGAGTGTTCTGGGCTGAAGGAATACAGACTGCCAGCAGAGTGACTCCGTGTTGGACTGCCAATTCCCAGGTCTGGAGTGCAAGTCTGCATAGCAAGTAAGATTTTGTTTCGCCCTGTTTGTTCACATACCAGAGAACTATAGTCTGCAAACAACTTCAGGGGGCTCTGCTTCAGAATGTGTTGGAAGGCTCTCGGAGCAAGGATGATGGCCCTCATTTCTCTGATGTTGATGTGCTCTCGCTTGAAGGGGCCTGTCCATGTGCTTTGCACCTTCAAGCTGCCCATAGCAGCTCCCCGGCATCTGTGTACATCTCCTGAACTGTGGTAATGGGTTATAATGGAAGTCCTGGGGTGAGAGAGACTTGATCCACCCACCAAAGGATCTCATTCCTTAGGCATGGTAGGAAGGGAATGTTGTGGTCCAGGGGGTGGGAGTAATGGGTCCATGTGGACTTCAGGTACCACTAAAGTTTTCTCATGTGCAGTCTTGCCAGTGGTAACATGGGTATAATGGAGGCCATATGTCCTAGGAGTCTGAGATATTGTCTCGCTGTAATAGCAGTGGCGTGGAGGACAGACAACCGGTATTGCTTCAGACTTTCAACTTTTGGGATGGAAGGTATGCCCTCATAACATCTGTCCTTATTCTGCACCCTAGGAAAACTTGGTCCTGGGAGAGACTTAGTTTGGACTTGGGAAAGTTGATGCTGAACGCCAGGGACAGCAGGACAGAGATGACTTTTTGGAGAGGAATTTGTAGGGAAGTGGAACAACCTGCCTGGATCAGGAAGTTGTCCAGGTATAGAAAAATATGAACTCCTTGGACCCTGCAATAGGCTATGACTGGAGCCAGACACTTGGTGAATACCCCTGGTGCAAAATATAGCCCAAGGGGCAAGGCAGAGAAATGAAAATGCGAAGAACCCACAGAGAATCATAAATACTTCCTGTAGTTGGGCCTTATGGGGATATTTAGATATGCATCTTTGATGTCCAAAGTGGCCAGGAATGCCTGAGGCATTAACAGGGGGAAAAGAGTCTTGACAGCAAGGATGCAAAAAGCGGGTACTTGTAGGAAAAAGGTTGATGTGAGAGAGATCCAAGATGGGTCTCCATGGGCAGTCTTTCTTTGGGACTAGGAAAAGTCTGAAGTAAAAGCCCTTTTCCTTTTTTGACAGAAGGACAGGTTGGATAGTCAACTGTGAAAGAAGGCTGTCTAAGACTGTCTGGAAAAGGGGAGCTGGTCCTTCATGGTTGCGGGATGCCTCAAAGAGGGAGGAATGTCTCAAGTCATGAAGTAACCCTTTTCTATAACAGACAAGACCCACTTGTCTGAGGTATTGCTTTGGCAGATAGGAAGACAAAGAGAGTCTGGGATAGGGGAATGGAATCTGGAGGGGGGGGGGTGAAGGAGAAAGCAGGCAGTCACAGACTACCTGCCCTGTCTTGAAACTGAGGTTTCTGAACTGGAGTTTGAGCAGGCCTGGAAGGAGGGTGCTGTTTCCTGGAATTCTTTTTGTTCCTAGAATGAGGGGTAAGAGCATAAGGTTTCCTGATGACCTATGTCTTGGTGAGATAATTACTATGGAATTTAGGGATTGGAGACACAAACAAATGTTTTATGCCTTGTAATTCCTTCCCTTTTTGCTTAAGGGTTTTGAAAAGGTCTGCCAATTTAGCCCCAAAAAGGGCAGAATTGTCGAGGGGTGCATCCAGAAGTTTAGCCCTAATATCATCAGGAAGGGGTTGGAGTCTCAGCCAAGAATACCTTGTAAGCACTAAGGCAGAAGCGGCAGATCAGGCAGAGGCCTCTATAGCATCATAGCTGCATATGATTGAGTGCCTTGTCACTTGAGAGAATGAGGAGATAAGGCTAGATATTTGAGCCTTAGAAACTGAGTCTGGTAGAGCAGCCAAAAGTTTAGAAACCTGGTTCAAAAGGGCCAGGGCATACTTTGACATATGTATCTGGTAGTTGACTGCCCTAAAAGCCAAGGTGGCAGAGGCGTATAATTTTTTGCCAATGTGTTCCGTGGTCTTACTGTCCTCATCAGTGGAGGGAAGTAATCTGGAAGGTTTGGCTGCAGAGACCGAAGCAGTGTCGAGGTCTGCAGCGGAGCATTTAATCAGAAATGTGTCCCGTTCTGGAACCTTATAGAACTATTCCAGGCCTTCTAGGGGCTAGTGGTTGGAAATCAGGGTTTTGACAGGCTGCATTTAAGGCATCCAAAAAGGCTGGTAAGACTGGAGGGATGACAGAAAGTGAATTGGTGTCCATTGGTAAGAGTTCATACCACCTCTTTTGAACTGCGCACATTTCAGTGGAATCCCATTATAAAAACGCTGTCATTTTAGAGATGTTTTCACTAAAGGTGAGGTCCTCTCCTGGGGAGTCTGCCTCAGCAGAGTCCTCCTCAGGGGAGGCATACCCAAGGGAGAAAGGCATCTGAGATGCATAGGTAGGGAGTCCTCTAAAGAGGAATCTGAAGAGTCCTCAGCATCAAGAGAATGAGGATCTTCAGTCTGAGGCGTAGGACTGATAACTGGAGGGGCAGCTGGACGGGAAGCAGAAACAGAAGGCCTAAGGGCCATGAAGGCATTAAATAAGTTTTGAGAGAAAGCTTGCCAATCAGGCAGGCTTTCTGAAGGAGGAGAGGCATGTTATCTTTTGTTTCTTTTTTAATGAAGAGGAAGGCTTGGATGGGGGTAGGGCCTAGGAAGGGTCTAGATTTGGACTGTTCTAAAGAAGTGAAAGGACTGGTCTGGATGTCTGTTGTGAGCACAGGATCCCCCTCATCGTCTGTGCCCAATGTTTGCAAAACCTCCACAGATGTGCTTGCAGCCCTAGGTTCTGTGGCCTCCGAAATTGTACCAGTTATACCTAACTCAGCTGGTTCCACACATTCCTCCAGGTGAGTGTCGGCTACAGGGGGAGTATCAGGTGGAGGAGGTACAGCAGTAGGTTTAGGCCTGGAAACTTTGGCCTTCTTTTTTGGAGGCCCGACGGTCTGTCCGGATGGCCCTTACATCGCCACAGCCAGACACTTAAGACACTGGTTTTATAAGCAGATGTTTAGGGCATGCAGATGGCTGCAGAGAGTCTTAGGAACGAAGGCCTAACAAATCGTGCAGGTTTTATGGTCATGGTTGGGCCCTAGACAAAAAAGGCAAGGGGCGTGGGCATCCTTATGAGAGATCTGACAGCTACACCTACACTTTCCTTTCCCGGATAACTTGAACCTAATCAGGCATACAGTGACCAAAAAGAGAAGAAAAAAATTGCCCCAATGGGGTACTTATCTTAATTTAGAAAATCTGACTGCAGAGACAGCAGGAACAGTTGTGGCAGCAGAGGAGTGCTGAGGAAAGGAATGCGCAAATGTCACTTTTATGGCCCACGCACCCTACGACCAATGTCAGACGTCCCACGTAATTTGCAGTGACTAAAGCTTTTGTATACGGGCTGGCTGTTTGGGAAGCTGAGCAGAGGATAACCCAAAGGTGATGAATACTGCAACACGGGAACGGAAGGACATCAACAAATAACTGACTTAACTCGAGAGCTCTGACGAATGTGTGTCTCTGGAAGACAAAAACGAGATCTGAGATAACTAGGAGACAGGAATTCTGGGTAGGACTTAAGCTTGAGAGATTTTGGTCACCATTAGCTGTAGTGATGGCCAAGTTGGTTCCGATATTCGGAACTGAACCCATCAGTCAAGGATAAATGGAGACAGACATCATCAGATTTAAGATTTTACTTACAATTTCTGTTAAAACAATGGACAGGTAAAGTCTCTTCCTGTAGCAAAGTCTTATCTTTACTGTAAAAGGCAATTTAAAGTCATGTTGGTAATATTTACAAAGCAAAAGGAGGAAAGTAAAGTTGTGTAATTAACTTACTGTAAACTAAAGTTATGTATTCACCATAATAACAGATCCGTGTTGTCCTACGTTCATCTGGTTCAACTGCTGAGACTTGGATCTCACTCTGATCTGGCCTTGGCACTTTTAAACCTTCAGATCTAGGACTCAACTCTTCCCCTAGTTATAATTCCTTCAACTTCCGCAGAATACCTCAAATAAAGTTTGCCTAACATAAGGATATGCGTTTCCAGTATTGAGAACCAATTAAATACATTATTCAATACAAAGAAAAAAGGTTCTCATGTAAAGAAAAGGGACTAATCTGTTTAGGTTAATGTTAGCAAGACTCCAAGAGTACCATCCATTTTTCTATGTACAGGAGGAGTTAATTTGTTAGGGGAAAGCAGGGAGGGATGTTGAACCAGATGAAGAGGACAACACAGATCGATTGTTATGGGGAGTACTTAACTTTCGTAACCGATGTTGTCCAATTTTGTCTGATTCAACTGGAAAGATTCACTAGATACCAATTTTCCTGAACAGCATCAAGGAAGGATATTCCTGAGAACAGCAGAGCCAAAACAGGTATGTGATCTCGACTGTACATCCAACTTACAGTGAGACACAAAGGTATGGACAGTAGAACAGGTGGAAGCAACACAGATCTCATCAAGTGGAATGCCATGCTAAAAAAACTGTGGAAGCTGCTACTGCTTTTGTTGAATGACCAATTGGTTTCTTGATTAATGATAAACCCAGTTTGTCATAAACAAATGCAATATAATTTGAGAGCTAGCTTGAAAGATTGACTTTGGAACACCATATCCTACTTCAGCACTGAATAATGCAACAAACAATTGATCCGACTTCCTAAAATCTCTAGTTCTATGTTGACAGAAGCTATGCTGTCTGTGAACATCAAGCAAATGCAATGTGTATTCTCCCTTATTTGAAAATTTCAGAAAGAAAACTGATAGATTAAAAGACTGGATTATATTTGGTTTGAATGCCACCTTCGGAGCAGAGGAGGGAGATGGTTTTAGAAAAACCCTGTCTTTATGGAAAAACAGATATGGTGGTTAACATGAAAGACTTTGCATTTCTGAAATTCTCTTTGCAAAATTAACTACCATCAAAATATTGTCTTACATGTTAAAATCTTAAAGTCTACAGAAGCTGCTGATTCAAAAAGAGGTTGTGCAAAGGCTTGAAGCATCACTGTAACATCCCAATGGAGGAACTGGGTCAGTTACAGGGAGTCAAAGGAAAGACTCTCTAAGAAAAGCCCAAGAGACCTTTGAAGAGTCTACAGAAGTCTTACTGTGCCCTATGTGAAAATTAGAAATGGTTATGAGCTGTAGTTTGATAGTGGAAAAGCTAGAAATACTTTGGAACAATTCCTACAAAAACTCTAAAATGAAAGGAAGGGGTACAGAAAAAGTTTTAACCCTTTACTGTAGCCCAAAAGAAAATCTTTTCCATTTACTTCAACATACTTTCCTGGCACAAGACTTCTATGAAGCTGTAAGGATATGTACTACGTTGTCTGAAAACCCGGTGTCTGCTTGCTTGAAGTATAAAAAATCTCTATGCAAACACTTCCAAGCAAAGATCTTTAATCTTCTAGACTTTGCTGCATATTTGGAAGCCATACATATATGCCCTCATTGTTTCTTTGTGAATTGCTTATCCAATCTCTCTTCCCAATCCTTTCTAATCTCCTCTGACTGAGTCTTATAGTTATTATACAATATTATATATGCCCCATTAATTATCCCTTTTTAAAAGCAGCTTCTGCTCTAGATTCTACTAAAAACTCTTCCAGTGTTGGTCTTTCCCTTAGGATCCTCCTATTTCTTTCTCTTTTCCTATACTCTGATATCAATTATTGACATGTAAGGCAGCCTCTAGCCTGCAGTCCAAATGATCTCTTGGCTTTTTCCTATTCTGTTATCTTTCCCCCCAATATCTTTGTTCCTTAGCCAGATTTTTGAAGTAAATTCCAGCACCCCTCTTACCTATTCTCTATAACCCTATTTCCAGTTATCCCTACTGGCAGAACTGTCTTCCTCCATCCCTGTGTTGGCTTAGTTCTTAGAATACTTTCTGCTACTTGATGAATATAATATTCTGGATAGTTATTCTTCTTAAGGATCTACTTGCTGAGCTTCCCCCTGTTTCATCATCATCTATTTCCACTTTGAATTATAGCCTTCTGCTTGTGGTATGTATAGGAGCCTTAACTCTCTAGTTCTGAAATATCCCTTCAAATCAGATAATGCCAAACCACCTTGTTCTATTGGAAGAACCAACTTAACCCACTTGACTCTTGTCCTCTTCCCCTCCTAGATAAAATCCTTCAACTCTATTAATTGCTATCCACAACTTCTCCTTTAGTTGATAAACATATGTCTGACCTGTGTTAAAAAAAAACTAAAGGGAATAAAAACATTTTCATTGCTTGTATCTCACTATCCATATCCATAAAACAGAGCTTCCAGTTTCTTAGTTCTGGTATTATTTTTTTAGTCTCTTCCCACATGTCCTTAGCTGCCATGATGAAATCATTTTAATCCATACGCTTAAATATTTCATTTTAACTTGTCCCCATAGATATGCATACTGCTGAACCAATCTGTGTGTGTACATAGTTTACAGCTGTTGCGTTTGCTTTATCTTCATTAATTCTGCATCCTGAAAAGTCTGAAAACTGTCTCAAAATGCTCCACAACAATGAAATGTCCCTCTCTTGTTCTATCAGGTACAAAATACTATTATCTGCAAATAAAGCCAACTTTTCTTGATTACCTTACCAATTATATCCTTGAATTTCTGAGTCCCTTATTTTCTTTGCCAATGGTTCTAAATATAATGCAAATAATGGGGTAAAAGGACATCCCTGCCTGGTTCCACTGCTCAAACAAAACTTAGAGAGGACCCCCCCCACATACACTTTAATTTTCGCCTCTTATCCCGCATACATCCTCCCAATCAACCTTATAATTTTATCAGAAAATGGAAATGTTTCCATTGCCCCGCTCATAAAATCCCAGCTTACTCTGTTGAATGCTTTCACTGCATCAAGACCCATAAACAGTGTTATATTTTCTTACATTTTGCTTCTCTCTGGATCATCGCTGTTATCAAATGTTTGCCTCCCCTCCACAAAACCACACTGATCTATATATATCTTTTGGCATAACCTTTGCCATTCTTTTAGCCATTATAGACACTTTAAAATCATGGTTTAGAATCAAAATAGGCTTATTTGAAGCTGGATCTGATGGGTGTTTACCATTTTTAGGTATTACAGCCATAACCGCTTTCTTCCAGGATATTCGTATTTCTCCTCCTTTTAAAATACTATTAAACAAAACCTTCCAGATCTTTATCACTTTCTTCCCTCCTAACTTCCAAACTTCCACAGGTATATTCTCCTGGGGACTTCCTGTAGATTGGTTATACATCACCATTATCATCTCATCTCCTGTCCTGACTGTAAATGAGTCTCATCTTCCTCTAACTTTGGCATATTTAATTTCTTCCATAAACATTTCAGTTTGTATTCTTTTTCTTGATTTCCACATTTCTCCTCTTTATACAGATTTACATAACATTTCTGAAATACTTCTAATACTTCTACAGGATCTCCAGTTATTTTCCTTGTTACAGGCTCCCTAAGCTTGGCAACAAACCTTTCTACTTTCTGTTGCCTGACTCGTTACGCTAAAAGATTTTGTGCTCTGAAGTTAACAGTTGCTTAACAGCAGTCTTACTAAACTCATGCATATTATCGAGGCAGTCCCTTATTTTTTTCTTTAGCACTCTGCAACTGCACCTCTTAGTTCAGTGAGATTCAGTCTATTTTGCAGTACTTTAACCTTTGTCAGACCCTCTAAATAATTCTTTTTAAACTCCACTCTAATGTTATTCCATTCCCTAGCTATATTTTCAGAAGAGATTTCTATCTTCCCAGATGAAGCCCTAATAATTTCCACCACCCATTCCTTAAATTCCTCTTTTTTCAACAGATAGGTGGGGAACTGTCAGTATCTCACATTTATTTCATTACCTTGCATTTTAATTTTAGTTATTATTGGCATGTCATCTGAAAAAGTTACTGGATGCGTATCAAAACTTTTAATTAAATGCACATCTTCCTGTGAAATATAACTTATCTAGCCCATCCCAGTTTTTGTATCTGGGGAATAATACGTAAATTCTCTATGAACACCTACTACTGAATTCACATTTTCTATACCAAACATTTTCATAAATTTATTCAAAAACCTACCATGTTTTGTTATATTTTCCATTCTAGGCCCACAAATACATACCCACTGTTGCAAATCAAATTCCAGTCCCTAACTATAAGTAATATACCGTGTTGAAAGCTAATTATTTCTCCCAGAATTTTTTTAAGCTCCACTGTAGCAGTTTTAGGTGGGATGCAAATACATGCCAGTGTAATCCTCGTCATCAGTCCCTTAGTATTACAAATCTGCCATTATTATGCGTTTCCTCTTCTATCACTGCTGGAGCTCCTCTTACAATTAATTTAAGTCCTCCCCGTCACTGTCCCAGATATTCATTCAAATAACCATCCTGAAATCCTTTATTGACTTCACATGGTCAGTTCTTTCCAAATGCATCTCCCATAGCATAGCTATTTGTACTCTGCATTTTTAATATAGTTCGATACTCTTTCTTTTCTGTATACATCTGTGAGGTCATTCATATTTGAAGATAATATGGAAAGTGTTATTATGATACACAGTTATAATTCCCACCTGTAACTTTTTTTAATGTCTAGTTCCAGCTTTTATGTTACATGTTGTGACGACTCACCATTTGACCAGTAATCAAGAAGTCTCAATTCTCACCACTGGCAATAGCGGGGGACATACACTGGGAGGATAACAAGTACACACACAGTATTTCCAGATGTAGTTCTCTGCATCAAGTGCAACTTCCCTTAAGAGCACACAGAGACCACAGTCAGTCCAGGGCTGGTTTCTCCCTCTTTATCCTGATCCCCAGTAAGACTCCCCACTGGCAGAGCTATAGAGTTGAGACCTTAGCAAGGGTTCCAAGCCAAGTCTTACAACACTCTCTCTGTCCAACTAGTGCTCTGTGCCCCTGCCCAAGACACTGGAGCGCACGCACACACACGCACTCTTGGAGATTTGTTTTACACACACACACCTGGGAAAGACTGGTACAGGTTTACTAGCTATGCTTCCTTCTGCCCAGTCTACAAGGTAGTTATCACTGCCACCAGAACTCCTTATCAGCTACTTTAAGGCCCTTAAGAAAGGCTGTCCAATTTTTGTGTAATATTAATGCTAATACAAATGGTAGTTTGACCAAGTGCAAGGCTATTAGGAGTGGCCCACACAGTGTCACCAAATAAATATGCAAGTACTCTCAAAACTTAAATATCTCGACACTGATCAGCCACAATGAAAGGTTTAAATACATTTAATAATAAATAATAAAAGAACAATAAAATACCCAGTATATATATATATATATATATATATATATATATATATATATATATATATATACACACACAGTGACATCAGAGTTCAAAACCACAGGAAATATTTAAAATAACATTGCAATACAGTCTCCTTGCTGAAAAATATGAGATAGGAAATCGAGCACTGCTGGGATGGGAGCAGTGAAAGGGTCCAATTTCCTATGAGACGCCCAAATGGACAAACGCTTCCATTTACTATTGTAAACCTTCCTGGTACAAGGTTTATGCACCGCTACCAGGATAGATCTGACTGCAGACGAGATACCGGGAGTCCTAGCAACTAATGGAACTGGATGAACCAAGCTGAGAGCTTGAGATTGACCAGATTCGGGGGTATCAATCCCGAAGGATGAGATATCAGATCTGGGATGGGATCCAAGATCCAGAGAGGAGTTATAAGATGAGACCGTAGGCACGGGAACCAGGCTTGATGAGGCCAGAATGGAGCTATGAGGATAATCTTGTTCCCCAACCGACGAGCTTTCTGTAAGAATTTTATCAACGGAAGAGGAGGATAAGCATAAAGAAGACCGGGTGGCCAAGCATGAGTACATAACTTCTTTGAGGCTTTCCCCCTGAGGGGGAATTAGAGGGAAAAACCCGCTGCACTTTGCATTGGAACGTGACGCAAAGAGATTGCAGCAAGGCTGACCCCACTTGCTGATATCTGTTTTGCTACTAAGGGATTCAGAGACCACTCGTAAGGTGAGAGGATAGTTCGACTCAGTTTGTCCGCTAGGATGTTACACCGACCTGGAATGTGCATTGCTAACAGAAAACGGTTGGTGGATATTGTCCAGTCCCAAACACTCATGGCCTCTTGACAAAGAGGGTAAGACCTGGTCCCCCCCTGTTTGTTGATGTACCAGACCACTGACATATTGTCTGACTGAATCGCACTAGTCCCCGGAGGGAGAAAGGCATGAAGGGCTTGCAATGGTAGAAGCACTGCCCTCATCTCCAGAACATTGATATGGAGGACGGTCTCTGTCTGAGTCCACGTACCTTGGACAGTTCTGCCTGCATAATGCCCCCCCCACCCGAGGCGAGAAGCGTCTGTGGTCACTGTGGCTTGGGGTTGTGGCATAACTAACGGCCGACCTTCCCGAAGCTCTCGAGATTGGAGTCACCAGATGAGGGAATTTCTGCAAACCCTGTTGAGAGGAATTGGTAAGTCCAACGGGTGGTGAAGAATGGACCACTGAACCTGCAAAGTTCACTGGAGAATCCTCATGTGTAAGCGAGCTAAGGGCACGAGACTGATTGCTGCTGCCATGGACCCTAAAGCCCTCAGGACTGACTCTGCTGACGGAGCCAGTGACTGAAGAAGGGTTAAAACGTGTAAGGTCAAACTGCGAAGTCTGCCTGATGTCAAGAAGGCCTTGGTCTGAAGCGTGTCTATTTTGGCCCCTATGGACTCAAGACTTGAACTGGTTGAAGGGATGACTTCTTCAAGTTTATGGTGATCCCCAATCGGGGCGCTAGAAGTAGGAAGCAATCCCTGGATAAGCAGAGTAGATACCTGGTGGGGGCGGTAAGGAGCCAGTCGTCTAGGTAAGGGAAAACCTGTATTGAAGTCTCAGGTGAGCTGCTACAACTGCCATGACCTCGGTGAACACCCTGGGGGCTGTGGTGAGATCGAAGGGTAGGACCCTGAACTTGTAATGAATGGCCCCTAGCCGAAAGCGGAGGAACCTCCTGGATCGCCTGTCCATGAGAATGTGATAGTACGCATCCTTGAGGTCTATGGAGCACATATAGTCCTTCTCCTGCAGCAGGGGCAGAATGGATTGAAGCGTGACCATCTGGAATTTCTCCTTGGCAATGAAGAGGTTCATTGTTAAAAGGTCGAGAATTGGCCTTAAGTCCCCCGTCTTTTTTGGCAACAAAAAGAACCTGGAGTAATTGCCTAATCCGGATTGGCCTGGGGGGATGTGCTGGGTGGCTCTTTTTTCTAGCAGCTTTTTTACTTCAAAAGCTGCAGCCTCCCTCTGACTGGGTGGAACATTGGGAGGCTCCTCGACTGAGGGAAAGGGATTGAGTAACCTCTGGATATTATTCAAAGAACCCAGCGGTCTGTTTTGATGGACTCCCATTGGACCAAGTGCTTTAAAAAACGCTCCCTGACTGCCTCCAGAGAGGAGCAGTTGGGCAACCTCTCAGGGCTGCTGCGTGGGTCTGTCAGAAAAAGGTTCCCACGACCCAAAATTTTTCGGCCCCCCTCTGCCTCTGGGCCGGCGTCCACCTTGTCCCCCCTCTGCCTCTGAAGGACGAAGGCTCCGGAGCGTAACAGGACTGCTGAGACTTCCGGAACCACATCTTCTTCTGTCCTCTCTGGTTCCTGGAAAAGGACCTTTGAGGAGCCGAGAAGTGGACTCTGACGGCGGACAGCGTCTTCCCATCTTTCTCACTCTGAACCAATGTGTCGCTGACGGTCTTCCCAAATAGGGTAGAACCGTCAAATGGTGCGTTCGCAAAGGACGCCTTGAAAGGTTCCGCAAAATCACAAAGCCGGAGCCAGGCGTGACGCCTTAAGGTGATGCCGGACCCGCTGGCTCTAGCGACTCCCTCCGTGGCATGGGAGTGTAGCCGCATAGACGGGTTTGAAACAGATTTCAGAGTGACCATGCAAGCCGAGAAAGTCCGTTTATCCACGGCCGACATGGACTCAGGGGAGACTCGGCGTATTCTTTCACCAGATCTCACTGAAGTCTAATTACATGGGCCAAATAATTCAGCGCCCTTATCGAAAAGGTAGCTGAAGCAAACATCCACTTCCTGATATGATCCATCGTTCTAGACTTTTTATCAGGGGGATGGATCGAGGAATTATCCTGGGCAAGTTCCTTCTTGGTGGCTGCCACCACCACCATGGCATCTACCAAGGAACCCTTGCTCCAAGCTGTCCTATCCACAGGGGGACTAAGAATCCTATCTGGCCTCCTGGGGATTGGCTCTACAGTATCTGGTTCCTTCCATGTCCTGGTAGTGATGAGGTCAACCATGGGGTCGGCCGGAGGGGACACCCAAGAGGTAGAAGGGCCTGCGAACGCCTCCAGGAACACCGACTCAGAGGAAGGTTTTTGGGCTGACCACCCCCCCTTTAAGCGAAGCATTTCCATAATGTCTCCAAAGGAGACGTCCTCGGGGGGTGACCTGGGGGAACCTTCCCCTTCCTCCAAATCAGTGTCTTCCATGAGAGACTCAGGGAAGTCCAAGTGCCTCCTCTTACACTTACGTTTGTGAGGGGTCTCCTCGATGGGATTGTCCGAGGAGGGCCCATCAACAGGGTTGTGTTCCACCAGTGGAACGGGCTGGGGTGTCAACGCAGGCTGTCCCTGGGAGTAGATGATGGAAGACAAGCCCAGCTGCAAGGGAGTGGGGGCAGAATCCGAAGAAAGAGCAGGGGGTCTCGAACCTCTCGAGAGGACCCTCTCCACCACGTTGAAAGCCGAGGGTGAACCGCTCTCTCTCGGCTCCGTAGTTAACACCCTCGGATCTGGCGCGGGGATCGGCATCACAGCCGAAGCTGTTGGACCCGAGAGGGAAGTGTGCTCTGACCGAAACGGAGCCGAAGACACACTGGCCCCCTTGGATCTGACGCATGGCTCTCGGCCCAGAGAGCTCGGATCTGAAAGGGGATCCAACAGACTCGAGGGCATGGCCAGCGTTGAGGTAGCGATAACCATCGGCACTCCTCGGATCCGAAGGCTTTGAAACCCGATAGTGGATCGGAGAAGGAGCTATCGGGGCAAGAAGTGTGGCTGAACTAAAGGCAGCAGCACTTCCATCTGCAGTTGGGTTTGGAGGAAACGACGCATCATCCGGTCCATATCAGCGTCGGAGAGGCTACGGGTTGACATAGAGGAGGCCACCGAAGATGGCCGGGAGGGCTGCCGCAATGACCTTGAAGATGATCAGGCCTCCTCCTCCGGCTCCAGAGAAAAATGTGGAGAACAGAGCCGAAGGGAGGAAGGCCCGGTGACCTTCTGGGGTGAGGAGAGCAGTTTAGCTGGCAGGGACTGCCGCTTGTGGCTTCTATGCCTCTCTTTCTCCCTCTCTCTCTTTCTCCCTCTTCTCTCTCTCTCCTCTCTCTTTTGTCTTTTTTCGAGTCCCTCTCTCCCTGGGAAAAAGTGGGAGGTCGAGTCCCAGCCAGGGGAGAGGGGACAGCAAGCTGAGCAGCCGCAGCCGTGGCTGTAGTCACCAAGGGAGAGGAGGAGGAAGCCGACTCTGCGGGTAGGAGACCCGCCAGAATCAGCTTATTCCTCCTATCCCTCAGGGCCCGGGGGTTAATGGCTGCGCAAATTTGGCAACCCGAAGATAATTGTGGTACTCCCAGGCAGAGAACGCACTGAGTTTGGCCATCCGCTGGGGAAAGCTTATGGCCACACTCAGTGCACTTAGAAAAGATGGCCTTTGGGGCCT
The DNA here is from genome assembly GCF_019279795.1 of Protopterus annectens. Lineage (NCBI taxonomy): Eukaryota > Metazoa > Chordata > Ceratodontiformes > Protopteridae > Protopterus > Protopterus annectens. The sequence continues at coordinate 1,344,866,357 of NC_056731.1, forward strand.
TGGCCATGATTACTAAACTAAAACAAACACGCGCCCACACAAACACTACAAGGAAAAGGGTTCACTAAATTTTAAACTACGAGGGTAAAACTCAGGGGTTTAAACTAGGGAATTGTACTATCCACACACACACAAAAGCTAGAAGGATTTTTGAGAAAGAAAAACTACTTACGATCACCTAAACGCTAGGAGCTTGAGAAACTCGTGCCTGACAAAGCCGCGGCAAACAAGATCTGAGGATTGGAAGGAGGTAGCAGGGTATTATGGGTAAGGGGGAGGAGCTTGGAGCTCGGATTTCTAGCTTGGAAAGCTGCCGGCTCGGATCCGGGTCGGATCTGATACCCACAGGTTGATGATCAAATGAAGTTACCTACTTCAGATATATACATTTAAACAGTTACAACAGTGCATGTACATTTCTGTTCTCTTTGAGTAGGCTTACTGTGGTTATATTTTAAGCACAAGCACTTTATAAAATACCTTTTTAACACACATCTGTATAAACCTAGTTTGATATACACATGACATACAGTTCTAATACAGTTGTAACACAAGCATGTTACATAAATCATGTGGATATTCACAAATTACATACAATTTACAAAATTCCAGATAGCTGTGCTGGCAGTATCTCCCTTTGTCATACATGCATTGACTAATGTTTGGCAGATTGATCTTTTATACAATTGTTTCTAATTGCATCCATTTGAACAGATGTCACACCTTAGAAAACGTTTTATTTCAATGAAAACCCTCAAACAATAAAACAAACTCACCCTGAGGGCACCTCCAGAACTTATTAACTTAATACTAACACACAAAACTAGACACATCTTCAGTTTAACCCTCTTAATAGGAACAATTGTCTCAGACTGACATCCATACTCGCAAGCTTCAATTAACCTATTGTAAAGATTACCTCTACTAAGATACATGGCACAGCCTGTGATGCAACTTCCACTATTTGCTGAATGCTTATGTCTCATCTTTGTTCTTCTTCCAGATGTAGAAAATATATTGAATGCTCTCAGATAACATTTCCTAGCCATTAAAATTAAGAGATATTCTGTTTTTATTGTTCCTTATCAGACTGTCTCCGCAGAAACCTGAGATCCAGACATATAACTGCTATTCACCACAAGCCTTCCACATTGCTCTGTGAAAATGTAGGTGCTAGAGGAAAACTTTTCACTTCATTCACTGTTTTATTTATTTCCCCTTAAAACTTGTTATAAATCAAGCCAAAAGACTTAATCCAGTTATTCCCTTATGCAAAAGTAAGAAAAAAAAATTAAAATTTTTATTTTTTCATGCTATTTTGTATATACTGTGGTGGTGGTGCTGCGGTAGCATTGTTGCCTCACAGTTGGACGTTGCCTGTTCGATTCTCAGAGCGTCTTCTGTGTGGTGACATGTGTGAATGGGCGTTCCTTCGTTGAAGGTTGTGCGTTAGGCCTGGCAAGCCAGCACGTCAAAATCTACTGCTAATCATTAGCGGACCGGAGTTCCGCTGTGGTGACCCCTAACCGGGAAAAGCCGAAAGAAAATATTTTCATGCTATTTTGTCCAGGCTTTCTCTTTTTACATTGCAGTGCTTACATTTTTTAAAACTAAAGAAGAAAAAAAGAAAGAAAAAAATAGGGGCATTTGTTTACTATACTATCCTTATTATACTCAAAAAATAACTGAAAAAGCTTTACTTTATAGCATGCAGTGTAGGCATTACAAAAATACTGAAGAACAAAATTTAACTCTTTCCTTCCTCTTCTCCTCTCTTAAATGTTCTTCCAAACATTAATGACATGAAGTAGAACATATGCTTTGGAGTCTCCTACAAGTTTACTTACAAGTTTAACACAGTCACAAAAGTCCAATATTCCTGGTTTTCTTGTTCCATTATATTTCACAAATGTAATTAATATGTTGTAATCTACATTTATTCATCAATTCCAGAGCTGCTGGTTTTCTTCCTGCTGAGCCCCATCTCCCAAATCCTGTCTCTGGTTCATTTCCAACATACAAAAACAACAGTCTAGTTCAAAATAAAGCAAAACTAGGTTCACAATAGTAGAATTGAAAATGGTTTGTAATACACCAAATAGGTCAAACTGAATAACACACAGGATTAAGCGCTTTCATCTTAGACTTCATCAGAATCACATTCAAACATTACCACCATATTTAAATGCCCTCCCCTCTAATGAGTCCTATGACCACACAACACAATGAACACATTTATACCTATAAAAAAGCAAATACTAAATAATGCTACCTATTTTAAAAACAACAAATATAAAAACATTTAATAAAATGGAACATTGTTTTTTTGTCCCTATATGTACAAAGTCACACCACATGGGACCTCAGCCTTAAAATGTTCCCAATAGATACATTTTCATTTAACCCGAGGGGGACCGTGGAATTTAATCTTAGTTGCCACCTTAACTCTTTTTCCTCAATCAAATCCTTCCATGGTCCCCCCCGGGGTCTTTTACTATATGTTCTAACACAACAAACAAGAAACTGTGATCTGGATATTCCACCAAATGCTTTACCAGTGCATTTCCCAAGTTTGTTTTTTTGATGTTGGTAATCTGTTCATAAATACGTTCCCTAAATTATCTCTGAGTCTTATCTATGTAAAAGTACTGACATTTGTGACATAGGGCAACGTATACCACTCCTTGGGTTTTAAAATTGCTAAAACAATTGCAAAAAGACTTGGGATTTTATAAGCCTATTGTTCACAACCACATGGTTCCCACTTAAAACATTTTTACAATGGCTGCAAAAAGCACATTTAAAAGTCCCTAGTTTTTTGTTGCTCTGATTTACATTAATAGTAGCATGAATTGTGTTCTAAAAACTAGCTCTGGTTTACTGCCAATCTTGTTAACATAATCTTTAAAACAAGAAAAAATATTTACATTTTTTTTGACAAAATGTTTCTAATCTGAGGTGCCACTCAGCTATACTCAGTTAGAAAGGCCAAGTGATTTTTTTTTTTTTATCAGGATGTTACCACCTTTTACCATGTCAGAAACAGACCTAAAAGAAGATTTTACTACAATTTCACCCAAGGCCCTCATATCCACAACTCCATTACAAACAGAGGAAACCTTATTACTAGGGTAACCTCTAGCTTGTAACATCCTGCCCAATTTTTCACATTCAAACATACTCGTGGTTCTTCTGGTCAGCTCTTGTGCTTTTTTCAAGTTCTCAGGCATTTTCCTTTGGAACACTGGAAAATGTTACACTGACACAGTCTCTCTATAGGCTTTATTATCAGAAGAATAAAAAGCAAAATCCCCTTCTGTTTGATACCTCATTTTTGGTGTGACAAAAATTGCATTTCCTCTTCAGCATGTTCTGCATTAAAAAATATTATGAAAATAGCTGGATACAGCAACTTGAATCTCACACCTGCTTCTCAACATACCGATTGCTGGAATAAATTTACTCCTCTTTTGCCTATTGTACCAGAGAGTAATCATTTTCCAGATGGACTCTGCCATTTACTACTTTTAATACTTTGTCCTTCTGTCACCGTTTTGTCAGAATCAATTATTTCTGCTGGTAGGATTGCATATTTACTATTAAAGCTCTGGGCTGCTTTCTCAGGACCAGGTTTGGAGCATACAAATGTGTCCTTTCAATTAACAACTACTGTGAAATAGCAGTCCAGTTGCTTATTTGTGCTTTCATAAAATGAATAAAGTCTGTTCCTTCCAGTTTCTCCAGTACAGCAAAGAGCCTCATGTTCTCCCTATGTGCTCTGTCCTCCAAGTCTATTATTTTATGAAACATCTCCTCTTGAGCACTCTCATAATTCAACCAGCATTTTCCTCAATTCAACCTCTATTTTTGCAGTTTTATCAGCTCATCCGAACATCTGCTTAAAGCTTCTTCCATTTTGTCCAGCTTTTTATTATTTGAGTTAATATACTCCTTCAGTGTTTCATTTATTTTATTCAGCTCTGAGCACATTTGACTTACTTTTTTCCCTAGATTACTGGAAGGCATGTCTTGCACCAAAGCTGGAGCTTGATTTGCTTTTTGATGACCAGCTGCAGGATTCTTCCCAACCAATGTTTTCTACTCACCTTCTGTGATTGATTTTCTTTCAAGTTTTCTGAGCTTCTTTTTTGCTTGCATCCAGGCAATGCAGTTACTAAAATTTACCCAAAAAGACAAATTTACTAGCTCTTTTTTCTGATTTTCTGTTATCACACTGGGATAGCTGAAATTAAGTTGTTACTCAGTGTGCAGCCATCTTGGAAGTCTTGACACTGATGCAAATGTTGGTCTCTAATGGTGTCTAAGTACCTTGAACAGTCTTTCACTTTGTAATGCCCCCAACACCCTAAAAGGAAAGTGTTTCAAGTTAACACTGCTATTGGAGGTGAAAGACTGCATGGACAACGTTCTAACAACTCTGTGGATGTGATCCGCCATCTGATCGGTGTTCTATACACAGGTGTTAGTCTGACTGGCATGCTGAGGGGCTGATAAGGTTGGGGACATTGGACTAAACCATTGATGAACTTTCATGTGAAATCTGAAAAGAGGGGTCAAGATGATCACAGAAGCCATAGGCCCTAGAAGGTTCAGAAACAGTTTAGCTGGGGGTGATGGATGATACATTACTTGGTTTCCTGCTTACTGAATGGAAAGAATCCTGGGCTGTGGTAAAGTGGCTATTTGAGTTGCTTTGTCTGGGTAGCATCCAATGAGTTCTGTGGATTGAGTTGGACTGAATTTGTTGTGTCAGGTTTACAGTGACCTGCCAAGTTGTGAAGAAATGGTCTCTGATGGATTAATAGATCCCTGGTAGGAGTGGTTAGGAGTCAACCATCTAAGTATGGGAACACCTGGAATCCCTGCAGCCTGAGATAGGCTGTGATTGCTGCCATGCACTTGTTAAATACCAGAGAGTTGTGGCGAATCTAAATGTCAAAGCTCTGAATTCAAAGTGAATGGATCTCAGCCTGAAACAGAGAAATCTCCTGGATTGCCTGTTTAAATTTACTTGATACTAGGCATCTTGAAGATCTACTGAGTACATCCAGTCATCCTTCCTGAACCATGATCATCTAGAATTAGGTCTACTTCACAAATTGATTTAGAGGACTTTGGTCCAGAACAGGCCTCAAGTCCCCTGTCATCTTTGGAACTAAAAAGAACCTGTAGTAGACTCTGGATCCCATCTGGTCTGGTGGGACATGCAGGATAGCATTTTTTTTCCAACAGATTTTTGGCTAATGCAGTTGTAGATTCCATTTGTTGGCGTGACACTAACGAAATTCTTGTTTTGATTTGAGGAGGGGAGAGAAATGGAATGGTGGATCCTCTGGTTATTATCCTCAACATACTTGAGTCTGAAATGATGGCCTGCTGGGCTGAGGGTGTAGGGATAAGCTCCCTTGACTGCCTTCAGAGTTCAGCAACCCTTAATGAGTGCTGGAAGAATTTCACAGAAGAGAGAGACTCTGCAATGGTGGTTTTGCAGAGAGCCTCTGCCCCTACATTGGCATCCATTAAGATTACCCTCTACTCTACCACAGGAGGCTTTGTCTAAGGAATTGTCTTGGTTAAAACCCTGTAATTTTCTGAACCACATTTTCTTTACTTCTTGTTGATGCTTGGAAAAGGTCCTCTGAGTACAAAAGCAGATCGGGTCTTGCCATCCTGCTCATGTCTGGTGAATGTCTCCTTAACCTTCGGTCCAGAGTGGAACTATCAAAGGAGGCATTAAGGAAGGATGCCTTAAAGCATTCTGCAAAATCACACAGCCACATCCAGGCATGGTGGAGTATCACTATCCCTGTACCTGCTGTTCTAGCCGTACAATCAGCTGCAGTGGAAAGCAGATGCATGGAAATGTTACAAGGGGAATTTAGGCTAGACAGCTGGGATACCATGTTCTTCCAGATATGCACTGGCAAATTACCTAAGAGAGAATTACTGACTTCCTTAGTCAGCTCTCTCTGGAAACATGTAATATGGTAAGGAAGTTCAGCTCTCTCAGAGAAAAAAGTTGCTGAACTGTAAATCCATTTGCCAAATCTGTCCAAAACCCTAGATTCCCTAATGGGAGTGGACAGACGTACCTGTCTTTGGACAGCTTTTTCTTTGTGGCGGCCACTAAGACCATAGCATCTATAAGAAGACATTTACTGTATTGATTTCTGTCCTTTGGTGGTGCAAAATCTTGTCCGGTGTCTTGGGAAAGTACAGTTGTGTACACCTACCATAAATGTAGATGTTCGAGTGTCTTCACTGTTGCAGTCATAACTGTAGGGTGCTCCTGCCGGCAGGCAGCCCGAGGTCGGCCAGAATCCCAAAGTCTGGGTCCGGCGTCGGCTGTACAAGCTAGTACCCTGACGTCAGCACGCTCTGGTACATAGCCCTCAGCCGACGCCATCTTCTCCAGCCTTTCTTGCCCTAGATGTCAGATGTCCCAATAAATCAGAAATGAATCCAACAAGGAAACACAAATACACCACAAATAAGAAAAAGAGGGGATAGGAGGGAGGGAAACCCCGACTGCAACAGTGAAAACACTCGAACATCTACATTTATGGTAGGTGTACACAACTGTACTATGTTCTTCGTGTTTCACTGTTGCAGTCATAACTGTAGGGTGGAATCCCAAAGCAGTGAAAAAGGGGAGGAGGCTTAGACAGAAGAAGGGGCAGCAAGGAGACCCTGCAAAACAGCAGAGGCAAAGCCTGCCCTGGTCTTAGAATACAGAGGGAGATTGTAGTGCTTGGAAAAAGTATGCACAGAACTCCAAGTGGCAGCTTCCAAGATATCCTTGGTAGGAACACCTCTGAGAAAAGCTGTAGAAGTGGCAGCTGCTCTAGTAGAATGACTTCTCACAGTACCTGGAAACTGTTTCCCATGATGAGTGTAACAAAATCTGATTCCATAAGCAATCCATTTGGAAATAGTTTGTTTTGAAATAGCTTTTCCAAGAGAACTGGAGGCAAAAGAAACAAACAATTGATTAGATTTTCTGAACTCCTTAGTCTTGTCCAGGTAAAATCGTAACTGTCTGTGCACATCCAATGAATGCAAAATCCTTTCCCCTTTATTTTGAGGATTAGGAAAGAAAGTTGGAAGGTGAATTGTCTGATTTAAAGCCACTTTTGAAATCACCTTAGGCATGAAAGTAGGATTAGTCCTCAAGGATACTCTGTCCTGGTGGAAAATGAGGTATGGTTCCACAGCCATGAGAGCTTGCAACTCTGAGACCCTTCTGGCAGAAGTCAATGCTAGCAAAAGAACTGTCTTCCAAGATAAAAACTTAATATCTGAAGATGCAGCAGGCTCAAAAGGAGGCAAAGTAAGTTTTTCTAAAACATAATTAAGATCCCAAGCAGGAACAGGAGGGGTCCTGGGAGGTCTTAAATTTTTGGCTCCTCTCAAGAATTGTCTCACCAAAGGATGAGAAAAAACAGGAGGATCAGAAATGAAATGAGCAGAAATAGCAGAAGCATGAATCTTAATGGAAGAAAAGGAAAGTCCTTTAGACAAAAGATCCGAAAGGTAAAGCAAAATAGAAGAGAGATCAGGCACCAGAGGGTCCGAGCCTCGGTCCTGCATCCAAATACAAAACCTCTTCCATTTAGAGGCATAGGATTTCCTAGTGCTAGGCCGTCTAGCTTCTAGAAGAACATCCAAAACTTGTTTGGGAAGGCTAGAAGAAATCAAATTCCTTTGAAGAGCCAAGCTGGGTTGGGATGTAGTAACCGACCCTGATGCTGGGACAGAAGAGAAGGGTTCAGAGGGAGAATCCAAGGAGGCTCCAAGAACAGGTGCTTTAAAGTGGGATACCAAAACTGTCGAGGCCAATTTGGAGCAATCAGGATGAGGAACTTGGGCTTGTCCTGTTTTATCTTCAGTAATACCCGAGGTAGTAGAGGAAGAGGAGGGAAGGCATATCCCGAAAGGCTTCTCCAGCTGAAGGACAGGGCATCCACTTTCCAAGCTGTTTTGTGGAAGGACCTGGTGCAAAAGCGAGGCAGCTGATGATTGAGATGGGATGCAAACAGATCTATCTGGGGACATCCCCAAACTGCAGTAATCCTGTTGAATAAGTTGGTGTCTAGCATCCATTCGTGAGGATCTGAAATGTTTCTGCTCAGGCTGTCTGCTAAGAGATTCTGTTCTCCTGGAATGAATTGAGCCTGGAGATGTAGATTCAGATTTAGAGCCGTGTCCCATAAAGCCATAGCTAGTCTGCAAAGAGGGTACGAATGAGAACCCCCTTGCTTGTTGATGTACCACATGACCGTGGTGTTGTCTGTGCGAGTTAGCAGAGGCCCTGGTTGCAAAAGGTTCTGGAAGGCTAGAAGAGCATTTTGAACTGCCAACATTTCCTTCATATTGATGTGCCAGTGAAGATGGTCCTTTGTCCAGGTTCCCTGCTGGCAATTGTCTAGAAAGTGAGCTCCCCAAGCATAATCCGAGGCGTCCGTGGTCAGGATTTGAGTAGGTTGAGGTAGACGAAAAGGCTTTCCTTCGTTTAAAGCACATGCCCTGGACCACCAGAGGAACTCCCTCTGGAGACAGGGGATCAGAGGAATCAGAATATCCAGATCGTGGTAATGCTGTGACCATACACTTTTTAGATACCATTGAAGCTTTCTCATATGAAGCCTTGCATTTTGAATCAACAGAATGCAGGAAGCCATGTAGCCCAGAGTCTGCAGGAATTTCCTTGCAGTGAGCTGAGATAGAGTTGCCAAGGTGTTGAAAATAGAAGCCAGCTGTGTTTGTTTTTCTGGGGTGAGGAAGGCCCTTTGTAAGGTTGTATTCAAGAGGGCTCCCAAGAATACCATTTGTTGAGAAGGGATCAAATGTGACTTTTTTGTGTTCACTGAGAATCCCAGTAGGAGGAGAAGACGTTGAACAAAGTCCAGATGTTGAAGTAGAAGATCTTTGCTGTCTGCTTGAATAAGGCAGTCGTCCAAATAGGGGTAAATCTGGATCCCCTGAAGTCTGCAATAAGCCACTACTGGTGCCAGGCACTTGGTAAAGACTCTGGGCAGTAGATAAACCAAAGGGCAGTACAGAGAATTGAAAGTGCCTCGAACCTGCCTTGAACCTGAGGAATTTCCTGCGTTCCTGCCTGATGGGAATGTGTAAGTAGGCTTCCTTTAAGTCCAATGTCACCATCCAGGCATCCTGAGATAGCATTGGAATTAGTTGCTGCAGAGTAAGCATCTTGAATTTTGGAATTTCCAAAAAGGTGTTTAACACAGAAAGGCCCAGAATAGGTCTCCATGAGTTTTGTTTTCTTGGAACCAGAAACAGTCTTGAATAAAAACCTTTTCCCATCTCTGAGAGAGGAACAGGCTCTATGGCTCTCATGGCCAGAAGAGCATCCACTTGATTTAAGGCCTCTGACCATTGGTGTTTTGGCAGATCTGGCCAACCGTAAGCCCTTGGCAAAGTATGAAAGTGGAATTTGTAACCTTTTAAAATCACGTCCAATACCCATCTGTCCTGGGTAATATGAGTCCAATTTCTGTAAAAAAGAGACAGTTTTCCTCCGAGAGGGGCATCCAGGTGAAGGGGTCCTGCAGCCCAACCTAGAGAGTCATTGAGTTTGCTTTCTTTGAGATTGGGATCTGTCTTCTCCCCTTCTAGGTGAAGAAGCAGTCCATTGTCTAGATCTGTAAGAGGCTTGACCTTGGCCACGACCTCTGGAGCGTCTATATCTTCCCCTTTGAGGCCTGTCAGACGTGGGAAAGGACCAATTTTTAGAGGGCCAATTCCTGGAAAATCTAGGAGGCTGAACTTGCAAGAAATCTTTTACAGTCTGCATAGATTTTGCCTTTTCTTCCATCTTTTTAATAACTTCCTCAGCCTTAGATCCAAAAAGAACAGGGGCATCTAACAACTTAGCCTTAACCTGTTCAGGTAAACTTTGTTCACGGAGCCAGGCATGTCTCCTGATAACAGTACCAGAGGCTGCAGCCCTGCAAGAAGCATCCAAAGCATCAAAACCACAATGTAAACTATGTTTGTTCACTTGTTCAGTAGCATGCAAAACATCCTGAAGTTCCTTATCCTCTGCACATGCAGGAAGGGAAGCAAGCTTTTGCTTTAAAACAGACAAAAGAAATTGCTGATACTTAAACATATGAAACTGGCAATTTAAAGCCCTTACAGACAGGGTAGCAGAAGTATATACCTTTTTTCCCCACCTGTCTAAAGCACGAGAATCCTTCTCAGAGGGAATAGGATTTTTAGAAGAAGCAACCTTAGCAGCCTTAGAGCCCTGAGGAATAGTTTCAGGATCTGCAGAAGGGTTCTTAAATAAAAATAAATGAGAGTCAGGAACCCTATAAAATCTATCAGGCTTAGAAGGAGCAGGAGGCATGGAATCAGGATTCAAATTTGCCTCAGAAAAAGCATCATCTACAATGTCCAAAACAGGAGAAATAGCTAAAGGCCTATGCTGAGGAAGAAGAAGAAATTCCCTAAGCCTCGTCTTGGAAGCAGAATACTCCTGACCTTCCCAATGAAAATGTTACCTCATCTCATGCAAGGTTTCCCCAAAAGAGAAATCTTCAGGCGGAGAGGCCGAGGGTAAGGAGTCCTCAGCATCCGAATCCTCATAAGGAGGAAAAGAATAGTCCTGATCTGAGGAAGAGACAGAAGATACAGAAGCCTGGTCAGAGGAAACCAGAGGAACATCCTGTCGAGGCCTTTTCTCAGGAGGGGGGTGAGAACCCCTAATCATTGTAAGCAAATCTTCAGCCATCTTTAATAATTGCTTCTGTGTCCTGGGAGTAGATTCAGAAGCAGCTTGAGCAGGAACTTTTGACTTAACAGGAGTCTTTGTCTTTGCCTTTGAAATAGTGATGTGAGTAGGCCTGAAAACCCCCTCAGAAGCCGGTACCTGCACAGCGGTTCCGGACCCATCTGAGGGAGCGACGTCCGAAGGTCCTGCAGCAGTTAAAATAGTAGGCCTTGATGGCTCCCCATGGGAGTCCGTATCGGCCATCGGTCCAGAAGTGGCGGACGACAGGGGCTGCAAAAGCGCCTCACTGACGACAGCCGAACCGGACGCTGGCTCCAGCTGCAACGAGTCCTGTTTGGACCTCGGAGGCCTGTCTTTGCGCTTCTTTTGAATTCCGGTAGTGTCCGACGACATTCTATTTATTTATTTTTATTTATTTTACATTTGTTAACCGGGCTAGTCCAACTGGATACATGTCCATTTTCAGTGGAGGCCCGGGGAGAAAAGCTCCTCTACAGTACTACTATAGTAAGACTAAAACAAAACTTTATCAGAATATATCAACATATACAAATAATATCTAATAACATCTACTTTAAACCTTCTGTTAGAATTAAGAACATTTGAGTACAAATATGAGGTACAGTAAGGAGACTCTCTATTACTTAGAAAAGTATACAATATGACAGTACAGATAAAGTACCTATAATTATAGCGTCTGCCAAAATAATTTAGAGCCCAATCGTACCTGCGCTTGATAGTACGAGAGTTGAACCTGGCACAGAACCGACAACAAGAAACGTCGTGGTCAGGGCCTAAGCAAGGTAGACAGTAAGAGTGGAAATCTTTATGAGGTATTTGTTTCCCACACGTTATACAATTATTAACTTTTTCTGACATCGGAGGAACAAGAAAAAGATTCCCCAACGGGGTACTTAGCTTTGAGAAGAGAAGTAAGAACTTCGGACCGACAACAACAAAATACGCTGTTCGAAAATCGCCAACCAACGACTTGCGAGCTGCTTTCCACCGCACGGCAAGAAAGACTGGAGAAGATGGCGTCGGCTGAGGGCTATGTACCAGAGCGTGCTGACGTCAGGGTACTAGCTTGTACAGCTGACGCCGGACCCAGACTTTGGGATTCTGGCCGACCTCGGGCTGCCTGCCGGCAGGAGCACCCTACAGTTATGACTGCAACAGTGAAACACGAAGAACATCTAGCTATGCTGTATCAGGCTCCTTCCAGTTCCTCTGAACCACCAAATCAATGAAGGCATCAGGTGGTGGAACCAATCAGGACAGTCAGCTCCAAACACGTCCAGCAGCATGGATTCTTCCTGGGAAGGTATACCGGTGGACCATTACCCTGTTTCATCAATTGCAGGATTTCACCAAAGGTTAGGTCTTCCAAAGGGGGATCTAGGGGAACTCTCCCGTTCATCTAAACTTGTTCATCTAAACTTGTGTCATCTTTGACAGATTCTGGTGAGAAATCTAAGTGCTTCTGCTTGCAAGTCTGGTTCCTGTGGACCTGTCATTGGGGAACCTCTGGTGACAGGTTGAAATCAGACTGGGAACTCAATGACAGAACTTCCCAAAGGCTTTTGGCAACTGACTGCCCCTGGCAATGTGAAGGAGCACTGTCTGTAATTGTATACATAGGAGATTGGGATTGGTCTGAATATGATGGAGGCACATCATCACTTGGCCTGGACAGAACCCACTGGCAAGTCCTGGAAGACTAAGTGGAAATCAGTGTCAAGGAGACCTCTCTAACTGGGAGAACAGAAAACTCCAGCGGCCCCAATCCTCCCTGGTTCCGATGATAATATCACAGGCAAGCTGTCAAAGAGCCAAGGCTCAGAGGGGAAGGGAAGGATCAAAAAGTTTCAGAGTCTACTAAGCAATTTGGGCACAGACTCTGATACGCCTATTCCAACTCTCGTCCTGATCTGATGATGTTGGAGTCAAAAGAGACTGAGGAATAGTTGGGCTGAAGTGGAAGCCACTACTGGTGTTGACACAGGTTCTCTGGGAATGTTTGGATCCGAAGGATTTGGTTCCAAAGACTGGACCTGCAATGGAGTTATGGGTGGAGGGTCATCAGGATTGTTCTTGAATCGACCTAAAGAGATGAAGCAGAGAGGACCCCCAACTGTATCTGTGTTTGTAGGAACCTCTGCATCATTCTAACATTGGCTTCTGTAAGGCTCCACAAAGAATGGACAGACCCGGAAGGCAAGGTGATCGAGGAAGACCTGGGCAGATGCTCTTGTTGGAGAGTCGGAGAATGAAGTTGAGGACTAACCAGTTCCAAGAGAAAAAACCTAAGCAGGGGCAGAGAACAGATGTAGGAGGACTTTGGATCAGAAGATTTTGGTATTTTCAGTGTCAGACCCAAAGAAGCTGCTGGGTTGGGAGACCATTTTTGGCTTTCTCAAGCCCTTTCTCTGGAATCTTGCTCTCCTTTCTAAACTCTGTTTTAAAAGCTCTTTTTCCTCAAGATTTTGATGGAAAGGAGATACCACTATTTTACTCATGGAACCTGGGTGCTAGAAGACCACTCTTAAAAGTAACTTATCCCTTCTACTCTGAAAGGCATTGTGGCCAAAAGAAGCAGAGACTTCTCAGTCTGTGTCCTGCTATGCTACTCTCAAGCAGTAGACACAAAGGGAGTGGGGGTCTTGTGGAGGAATTTCATGGCTACATTGTGGCCAAAAGAAGCAGAGGCTTCTCTGTCTGCATCCTGCTATGCCACTCTCAAGCAGTAAACACAAATGGAGTGGGGGTCTTGTGGAGGAATTTCATGGCCACATTTAGAATACTTCTTCAAACCTTGTCAGTCATAATTAACAACAGCAGGAATAAACTAAACCACTACTGAAGACTAAACTACAAGTCAGGAAAAACGTCACACAACACACTAAGCTCTAAAGGCTACCATGAATAAAGTTAAAATTGAAACCTTAACATTAAATGCTAAATATTAAAAACTATCAACAGTTATCAAAAACTATTAATGTAAGAAAAAAATGCTAATCTATAAATAAGCATCAATGTAAATCTTAAAGCCTAGAAGACTACATTAATAAGTAAATCTACAGACACATTTTATATATATATATATATATATATATATATATATATATATGGGTCTACTACAGTTGATTGAAGCTCACTTAACTGAAAATGAAATTACTAGGACCACTTCACTGAAAGTTCATGTCACTGAAAACTCATTTCTTTGAAACTCATTCCGTTGAAAGTCATAAATGGCCTTTTCCCCACTGTAGTGCAACCCTGGAGTTAGTAAATAAAGTAAGGGGTGGGTGTGGGGGGCCGAGCCCCCCACATATTATAAACATTTTAAACTATACACAGTGATTCCTACAAGTGCAATAAATAACTGTTTCCAAAAGAGAACATATTACCAAGATATGTGGGGGGCTCCACCCCCCCCTACTTTATAAACTAACTCCAGGGTCGCACTACAGTGGGGAAAAGGCCACTTATGACTTTCAACAAAATGAGTTTCAGTCAAGTGAGCTTTCAGTGAAGTGAGCTTTCAGTGAAGTGAGCTTTCAGTGAAGTGGTCCTAGTAATTTCATTTTCAATCAACCGTAGTAGACCTATAAATATATATATATATATATATATATATATATATATATATATACACACACACAAACATATATACGTATACGGTTTACTATCAAAGTTTTGACAATGCTTTTGTGATTACTTATTCAAAAAACATTGTTGAAATAAATGACCTATCAAAATAAAGAAAATGAAAAACGGCAACAATTCAAATTGTTGACATTTTTCGAACTTCCCTGAACATCCGGTGACGTTCAACACACGTTCTGCAAGGGGGCAAGCCCCCCGAAACACACGCACCCTGCTACTTATCTATTACAACTCCGAGATTCCACTACAGTGAGGAAACGGGTAAAGTTCCCGATCCCCACCGTAGTCCGATCTCCAATCATTATGTCAATCTCACAACAGCAAATGCACACTAGCATTCACTGTTGCAGATTCGACACATTTCAAATTGTCACTATGAGACTTTGACAAACTGCCTTCCCCCAATCAAAGTTCGCATAACGGCATTTGAAATTTTGATTGTAAACCTATGGTTTTATTTTATATATATATATATATATATATATATATATATATATATATATATATATACATATATATATATATATATACATACACACACACACACACACATACATACATACATACATACACACATCTATATACATACACACACACACACACAAACAAACATATATTAACCAAAAGGAAATGGGAAGGGAACGAAAGGTGCAAAAAAGATTTATCATCAAAAATGGAAAACAGAGTCCTTGCAATCATTTGATTCAGATGGCAAACATGATCTAGGGAATTATGGGTAGAGGACGTGTCACAGCCCTGGATTCAATGGTGTAAAAGTGCCAAGACAAGATCAAAGTCCCAACAGTTGAATCAGATGAAAATGGACATCAACATATCAACAGATGTTTGACCAGATCACTGTTGCTGTAGCTATTACATATTGGACATATCCTGACAAGGATACCTCATATCCAGCTACTCTACAAAGCTTCAGGCACCTTTCCTCATGTGTCACATCTCTGCCCTAAACACAAGTGGACATGTCAGTATATGAAGGACATGCCAATATATGAAGGACATGCGGAAGGGCAAAAACCTAAGAGTTTTCTTGCCCCTAGTGTAGTTTTGTCAGATACCACACACAGTCACCGGAGATGAATTAGGGGGATAACGGGGGGGGGGCATCATTAATGCAAGAGTTACCTATTCTACTATCCACTATTATTGTAGGTTTAATCTCACAACCGTACCATATTCTTCATCATGCCAGTGCTGCAGTATCAGTTATATACGGTATGACTGCCAAAGATCATTAACAAAGGGTAGATGGAAAAGGGCCATAGTTCAGAATTCCTTGAACAACTTTAACAAAGCCTGTTCTGACTCTGAAAACATCCAGCTTGTAATGTTTGCTAATAAATGAAGTGATAAAGTAGCTGCTTCTAAAAATAAATCTAGAGCCCACACTTTGAGAAAAAAAGTTATGTACTCACCATAACGTTCCATGTTTGTTGTCCATCTCGACATTCATTCTTACCTCCGACTCGGCCAAATACTTAGCTGAAAATCTCCAACTTGGCTCGTGGCAAGAAGGTATCCCACAATGCAGTGGTGTAATTCCTCAGATCTTGTTTGCTGCTAATACTGAGAAATATGTACACTATACACATACCTACAGACATATACATATAAACAATGTGCAAGTCCATACCAAAAAATACTGGAAGGAGAAACAAGCCGAGGCAAAGAGTCCCTGAGGTAGTGGAAATCTACCAGGTCCACAAGAAGTCTTTGGCAGGGGGAAGGAGGGATGCATAAGAATGAACAGCGAGATAGACATTAAACATGGAACGTTATGGTGAGTACATAACTTCTTTATGTTATGTTGTTCTATCTCGCCTTCATTCTTACAATGATGGAACACAGCGTCCCTAGCACCTTTATCCTGGGTGGCTTACGGGAGTATACCTTTAAGCACCGTGGAACCTAAGGATGCCCTGTCCCTGGAGACCAAATCCACTTTGTAATGAGTAATAAAAGTATGTGGAGTAGACCACATAGCTGCTGCACAAATATTATCTATAGGAATTCTGGCTTGAAAAGCAGATGAAGTAGCCAATGTTCTAGTGGAATGCGCCTTTACTTTGAGAGGTAAATCCTTGTTACTAGACTTGTAGATAAAAGTAATACAATTTGAAAGCCAATTAGAAAGAGTGGTTTTTGAGACTGAGGATCCTTTTTTTGCATCAGAAAAGGATACAAAATTGGTCATTTTCTGAAGTCTTTGGTCCTATGCGAATATAATCTGAGCTGTCTGTGCACGTCCAGTTGGTGTAATTTGTATTCTGCCTTGTTGCTATGCTGAGGAAAGAATACTGGAAGTTCTATGGATTGGTTTATGTTGTTTGGAGAAGGGTTAGTACGTAAGGATACCCTATCCTTGTGAAAAATCAAATTTGGTGGTTTAACAAAAAGAGCTTGCAGCTCTGACATCCTTCTAGCTGAAGTTATAGCCACTAGAAATAAGGTCTTCCAAGAAAGGAATTTGAGGTCTGAAGATGAAGAAGGTTCGAAGGGAGGTAAGGTGAGATGGGACAAAACAAAATTTAGTTCCCAAGGAGGAAGGGGTTCCTTAAAGGGAGGTCTTAATAAGGAAGCAACTTTTAAGAAGGCTCTACACAACCTGTGTGACATTAAGTTTGAAGAAGTACCACCAATATGAAAATTTGAGATTGCAGCAAGTTGAACTTTGATGGTTGCTGCAGCTGAGCCTTGTTGAAACAGTTCCACCAGAAATCTTAAGCCCACAGCGAAAACCTCTTCCATTTGCTAGAATAAAACTTTCTAGTGGAAGTTTTATGGGAGGACATTAAGATACATCTAACTGTGGGAGTGAAATTGTGAAGCCTGACTAAATTGGGAAGTGGAGCAGCCAAGCTGTCAATTTTAGGGTGTGGAGAGACAGATGAAGCAGCCCCGACATATGAGTCAGCAGATCTGGCACTGGGTCCAAGATCCAAGGCTTCTCCTGAAGGTGTGGTCACAGGAAGGGGAACCAAATTTGGCGAGGCCAGTAAGGGGCAATGAGAATTATCCTGCTTCCCGAGCTTTGAGCTTTCTGAATTACTCTAGGTATGAGAGGAAAGCGTGGAAAGGCATAAAGAAGTCCCGAGGGCCAATTGTGAGCAAGAGCATCTCTCAGTGTCTCCCCCGGTGGGGGAAATAGGGTAAAGTAGCTGCTGCACTTGGCATTCATGGGAGTGGCAAAGAGATAGCAGCAAGGCTGTCCCCATGTCTGGAAAATCATTTCTGCTACACTGTAATTGAGAGACTACTCGTGAGGCATTAGAACTGCTCTACTCAGCTTGTCTGCTATCACGTTGGACTTCCCCGGAATGTGCGTTGCGATTAGAAAGCTCTGTGAAGAAACTGCCCATTGCCATACTCTTAGGGCTTCTCGATACAGGGGGTAGGATCTGGTTCCCCCTTGCTTGTTTATGCACCAAACCACAGACATATTGTCTGACTGGATAGCAATAATCCCTAGAGGGAGACAATCCTGAAGTGCTTGCAACGCAAGAAGCACTGCACTCATCTCTAGAACATTTACATGCAAGTGAGCCTCATAATCTTGCCATGTACCTTGGACTGTTCTTCCCAGATAATGCCCTGTCTGGGAAGTGTCCGTGGTCACTGTAGCTATTGGTTGAAGTGGAACAAAGAGTCTGCCTATTGTCACGAGTGGAGTGTATCCATCATCTCAGGTCTTTCTTGCAAGACTCGGTTATTGTGATCAGATGAGACATTGGAAGCTCCTGAAGTGACCACTGGGAGAACAAGAGCCACTGAAGTATCCTCATATGCATTCTGGCAAGAGGAACTAGTGTAATCGTGGGGGCCATTGTTCCTAATAAGCACAGAATTACTTTTGCTTTCACTTTATCCATGGGAAGGATGTGAAGTATTTGCTGTCTGAGAGCTATGACTCTTTCGGTTGGAAGACGTGCTACCATAGATGAAGTGTCTAGATCTGCGCCTATGAATGTAATACGTTGACAGGGCAACAAGGCAGATTTTTGAAAATTTACTGTAATACCCAAATGATTGCAGATGTCCAAAGTTAGATCCCTGGCTTGTAGAAGTAGATGCTTGGTGGTGGCAGACAGGAGCCAGTCGTCTAGATATGGAAACACACGGAATCCTAGACAACTCAGGTGAGCCGTGACTGTTGCCATACATTTGGTGAACACTGGGGGCTGCAGTGAGACCAAAGAGCAGAGCTCTGAACTGATAATGGCTGGCTCCCAGCCGGAAGAATAAGTGTCTTCTTGATGTCCTGTCTATTTTTATGTGGTAGTAAGCATCTTGAAGGTCTATCGAGCACATCTGATTATCTTTTCCTAAAAAGCGAAGTATAGACTGCAGTGTCACCATTCGGAACTTTGACTTCTTGACCGATTCATTTAACTTGCTTAGGTCCAATATAGGCCTCCTGTCCCCTGTTCTTTTTGACACTAAAAAAAATCTTGAGTAAGTTCTGAATCCTATTTGGTCTGCAGGGACTTCTTGGATGACTCTTTTTAGGAGCAACTTTCGAACCTCAATAGTTGCTTGTTCCGTTAGACTGGATGGAACATCCAGGAATGTTTTGGTCTTTGGGACAGGTATGCAAAAGGGGATGGCATATCCTCTGGATATTACGTTTAGTACCCATTTGTTATTTGTGATATGTCTCCAGGCTTCTGGGTACATCGATAAACGTCCCCGACTGCCTCCAGAGTAGAGCAGTCATGCTTCCTTTCTGGAGCGTTGATAAGGATGTCTGCGAAAATAATCACGGTCGCCCTGGTTTTGTAGACCCCCTCTGCCTCTGGGGTGGTGTCTACCATTATTACCTGCCCCTATGCCCCTTGGGGAAGGTATCACCCCATGCATCCTGGAAAAATTTCAGAGATCTTTTGAATCACATCTTTTCCACCCTTCTGACCTTTGGGATAAGGTCCTGAAGGTATGGAAAAACGTACTCTGATGGCAGAGAGTTTTTCCTTCCTGCTCGCATCAGGTTAGATTGTCTTTTACTTTGGGTCCAAAGAGTGAGGAACCATCAAAGGGGGCGTTAGTAGAGGTAGACTTGAAGGGCTCTGCAAAATTGCACAAGTGCATCCAGGAGTGTCTCCTAAGGGAAACCCCAGAACCCGCTGCCCTGCTCACTCCATCTGCTGCGTAAGATATGAGCCTCATGGAGGAGTTGACAATAGAATTTAAGATGGACAGCTGGGAGGAGACCTTCTCATTCACCCCCGCAGCTACTGAACCTTGTAGAGTATCTCCTAGCTCTTTCAGAAGATCTCTTTGTAACCTCGTAAAATGGGATACGTAATTCAGCGATCTAAGAGAAAAAGTCGCTGAAGAAAAGATGCGCTTCATGTATATGTCCATCATTCGAGAGTCTTTATTCCAGGGATGAAATGATGATGAAGTCTCTGCATGTTTCTTTTTGGTGGCTGCTGCCACCACCATAGCATCTAGAGGTACTCCCTTTGTTAAGAATTCTTTGCCCAAAGGTGCAGACAAAAATTTGTTTGGCCTCTGAGGGACCGGTTCCAAAGTGTCAGGTGACTCCCATGCCTTTCGACTAACCAGGTCCATTAGTTCATCGAAAGGCAGAGACACCCAAGAGGCTGAAGGTTGAGACCCAAAAGCCTTCAGGTACACTGACTCATTAGAAGGGGTAGTGGTCTGCCAGCCGCCTCTTTAAAGATCTCTAGAATATCTGCAAATGAGATATCAGCAGAGGACGACCATGGGGACCCTTCAGACTCATTGAGGTCAGTGTCTGAAGTGATGGACTCATTCGGGAAGTCAACGTGCTTCCTCTTTCAAGTTCTCTTCCGAGGTTGCTCCTCAGAAGGATAATCTGGGGAGGCCACAGATGAGAGGGGTTCACCCAAAGGGGGATCTGCTGTCTCGAGGAATGGGTGGTGCTGAGACAGTAGCCCGTGCCTTGGGGGGATGAGTACTGGTATCCCTCTGTGGTGCTGAATGAGTAGACAACACACTCCTCACCAGCTCAAAGGCAGATCCCGCTGGCTCCAAAGACTCCCCCGGCTCCGGGGAGACACAGGAAGGCAACAGAGCCAAGAAGATCGGACCCGAGGCCGATGTAGGAGCCGAGCTAACCCATGCCGACGCTGCAAGGGTTAAGCTCGGCATCATAAATTGGGGTTGAGAATCCCCCTTGGCTCCCAAACGCACCAGACAGCGCCGAGTCAGAGCAGATGTCGGCTCCATGCAGACCAAAGGGAGTCCTGGAACTGACAATTCCACAGAAAGATCTCTATTAAGCTAGAAAACAGCAAAGAGATGGTAACGAATAAAATATATTAATAATGGAACTATATACAAGCAAAAATATTCAGTTTTGACAATATAGAAAAAAGTTTGACAATGTAGCCATGGCCAAAATGAGCGCATCCAACCTAGTAAAGTGGAAAAAGAGATCTGGGGAATTACACCAGTGCATTGTGGGACACCTTCTTGCCACGAGCCAAGTTTGAGATCCTCAGCTAAGTATTCGGCCAAGACGGAGCCGATCATATCATTGTAAGAATGAAGGAGAGAAAGGATAACATCCTCAGATATGGCATCTGCTGTAACAGAAAGAGCCTTGACACGCTAGGGAGATGTTTTATCATGGACAGAATAGCAGAACTGGAACGGTAGGGAAACCATCTAGAGGTAGTTAAAAAAAACTGACTGTCCTTTTGTCTTGCCATCACAATCTACAGAAGGTTGATTAGTTTTGTACAGATTATATTTTAATACATCTGAACACCCAGGCAATACAGACTCCTTTCTTCATTGCTTTGTGAATTAGGACAGAAACAGAGATGGATAGCTTAATTAAGTGAAAATTCAGACCCAAGTTATGGCATTAAGGAAAGATTGGTTCCCAGACTCATCATATTCGTAAGAAAGACCAAAACAGTCTGAATAGCTATAAAGTACAGTTTTGTACCTACCATAAATGTAGATGTCCGAACTGGATAGCATCTGCAGTCATAACAAGTGGGTTGTCCTGTCGTCAGGCAGCCCTGCAGTCGGCCGGATTCCAAAGTCCGGGTCCGGCTTCGGCTGATGTCGCACTCCACCCGACGTCTTCTTTGTTGGTCTTCGGGTATAAAAGCATCAGCCGACGCCATTTTCCTCAGTGTTTCTTGCCCCAGATGCCAGTAGCCCTCTTGCAGGCTAAAATTTGGATAGATGCCAATGTTTCCAAATAGATAGAGGTAAACACAACAATAACCATGTATGTACATATATACAAACAAATACACCATAAAAGTCTCCCCCCCAACAGCTAGCTATTAGGAGGGTAAACACCCTAGGAGTACCACAGAGGGGAAGGAGGGAGGGTAATCCTGACTGCAGATGCTATCCAGTTCGGACATCTACATTTATGGTAGGTACAAAACTGTACTATGTCCTTCATGGATGCATCTGCAGTCATAACAAGTGGGTAGAATACCATAGCCAACTAGGGGAGGAGGATAAAAGTAGATTATGGTGTGTTTAGGATCCCTTGCAGTACAGCAGTGGCAAACCCTGCTCGGGATCTGGAATATAGAGGCAAATTATAATGCTTGGCAAATGTATGCACGGAGGTCCAAGTAGCCGCCACAATAATGTCTTTGGTTGCCACTCCTCGTAAGAAGGCTGTGGTAGTGGCTGTTGCCCTTGTAGAATGAGGTCTTATGTTCTGTGGAATTGGTTTTCCATGGAAGGAGTAACAGAATCGTATGCAATTTCCTATCCATTTGGAGATTGTCTGTTTGGAAATAGCTTTTCCTTCCCTTCCTGTTGCATAGGCTACAAAAAGTTGGTCAGTCTTTCTGCTATTTTTGTTCTGTCCAAGTAGTAGCGTAGCTGTCTATGCACATCCAAGGTATGCAGTATTCTTTCCCTCTGTTTTGTGGGTTGGGAAAGAAGGTAGGTAAGTGGATTGCCTGGTTTAAAGACACTCTGGATACCACCTTGGGCATAAATGTAGGATTAGTCCTCATGGACACTCTATCTTGGTGGAAGATCAGGAAGGGTTGCACTGCCATTAAGGCCTGTAGTTCTGAAACCCTCCTTGCTGAAGTAATTGCCAGTAGGAAAGCAGTTTTCCATGACAGGTGTTGTAGGTCTGCTGTTGCTGCCGGTTCAAAGGGTGATAGTGTTAATTTTTCTAGCACAAAGTTTAAATCCCAAGCTGGTAATGGTGGTTTCCTTGGAGGTTTTACATTCTTGATTCCTCTGAGGAACTGCCTGAGCAAAGGGTGCGAAAAAACAGGTGGATCAAAGCTGTATTCTGCTGAAAAAGCTGATGCATGTATCTTGATGGAGGAGTAGGACAGGCCTGAATGAAGAAGTTCGGCCAGATACTCCAGAATGTTAGGTATATCTATGTTTGACGCATCTTTTCCTTTTTCCGTACTCCAAATGACAAACCTTTTCCATTTTCCAGCATAGTTCCTTCTTGTTGAAGGTCTGCGTGCTTCAAGAATAATGTCTAACTCTTTGGGAAAGTTCTGAATTAGCTGCTGCTATGTGATGTTCCATGCAGTCAGTTGCAACATTTTTAGGTTTGGATGTATGATGCTGTAGTTGTTCTGAGTTAACATCAAAGGCATCAGGGGTATTGGCCACATATTGTTCCGAGACATGCTCCTCAGTAGTGGGTACCAGTGTTGTCTTGGCCAGTTTGGAGCTATCAGGATTATCCTTGGACGTTCTTCCTTGATTTTTAGTAGTACCTTGTGTATCAAGGGAAGAGGTGGGAATGCATATGCTGTTAGGCCTTTCCAGTTGAAGGAGAGCGAGTCCACTTTCCATGCTAGTGGGTGGAATGTCCTTGTGCAGAATTTTCTGAGCTGGTGATTGAGAGGTGATGCGAATAGGTCTATCTGTGGCATTCCCCACTTCTTTGAGATGGTCTTGAAAATGTCCGGGTGCAGCTTCCATTCGTGGGCATCCGAAGTGGTTCTGCTTAATATGTCTGCTAGAGTATTGTCTTTCCCCGGTACAAATATTGCCTGTAACTGGATGTTGTAGCTGAGTGCCAGGGTCCACAGTTCCAAGGTCATTCTGCATAGGGGGTATGAATGAGTGCCTCCTTGTTTGTTGATGTACCACATGACTGTGGTGTTGTCTGTCCTTATCATCAACTGGCCCTCTTTGAGAAATGGTTTGAACTTTTGGATTGCCAGTTTTACTGCCAGCATTTCTTTTAGATTGATGTGCAGGTGAAGTTGATCCTGTGTCCACAACCCTTGCACGCGTTTGTCCAGCATGTGGGCCCCCATCCTAGGTCTGAAGCGTCTGTTGTGATGGTCTGGCTTGCTTGACATCTGCGAAAGGGTAGGCCTGGGTTTGACTGGCATGCCTGAGCCCACCATAGGAACTCCTGTTTTAAGCATGGAATTAGTGGGATTTCTGTTTCTAGACTGTGTCTGTGTTGGGACCATAAATTCTTTAGGTACCACTGTAGTTTCCTCATATGTAGTCTGGCAAATGGAACCAAGATTATGCATGATGCCATGAAGCCCAAGGCCTGCAGAACTTTTCTTGCTGTTAACTTGTTCAGTTTTGTTAGTGCCAAGAAGTAAAGAGGAAGTTCTTTTTGTTTTTCTGTAGTCAGGAATGCCATTTGTTTTACTGTGTCCAATTCGCCAAGAATGTCCTTGTTTGGGATGGTATCAGCCTTGACTTTTGTAAATTGACTGTGTATCCCAGTGCTTGTAGCAAGTAAATGACCCTTTGTAAATCTGTTGTCAGCTTGCTTTTGTTGTCCCCTTGTAGCAGGCAGTCGTCCAGGTATGGGTAAATTTGAATTCCTTGTAGCCTGCAATGGGCGATTACTGATGCCAGGCATTTTGTGAATACTCTGGGCGCAGTAGATAAGCCAAAGGGCAATGCTGAGAATTGATAGTGCTCTGATCCTGCAAGAAATCTGAGGTATCTTCTGCAGATTGGTCGAATGGGGACGTGCAGGTATGCCTCCTTGAGATCTAGAGTTACCAGCCAAGGCTCCTTGCCCAGCATGGGAAGGAGTTGCTGTAGGGTCAGCATTTTGAATTTTGGGACAATGATGTATGTATTTAAGGTGGACAGGTCGAGAATTGGTCTCCAACTTTTTTCCTTTCTTGGAACTAGGAATAACCTGGAATAGAACCCCTTTCCTTGCTCTGCTGTTGGCACTCTTTCCACAGCTCTCATGTTTGCTAACTCCATTATCTGGCGTAGAGCCTCTGTTTTTTGATTTGGAGGTAGATTCGGCATTCCTCTTTTGACTGGTAAAGTGTGGAAGTGAAACCGGTAACCTTGATCTATGGTTTGTAAAATCCACTTGTCTTTTGTTATGTAGTGCCAGTTCTTTGAAAATAAGGTTAACTTTCCGCCTAGAGGAGCTGCTATTTGTTCCCTGGTAGGCGGATGTAGGGTTAAGTCACTGTGGTTGTGCTGATGTAGTGGCAGTGGCTGTGTCTGTGCCTCTGTTGTTACCTTGCCACTGTCGTCCTCTATAGGCAACTCCTCTGGATTGGTTTCTGCCTCTGGAACGTCTATTCCTGCCTCTTTGAAATTTTGTGGAGTCAGGAAAGGACCAATTTTTGGCAGGCCAGTTCCTGCTAAACCTTGGAGGCTGAACCTGCAAGAAATCTTTAACAGTTTGAACAGATTTTGCCTTTTCTTCCATTTTCTTCATAACCTGCTGGGCAGGTGTACCAAACAAACTTGTCTTGTCCATAGGAGCATCCAGCAACTTAGCTTTAACATGATCCGGTAAAGCTTGTTCCTTTAGCCATGCATGCCTTCTTATCACTGTGCCAGTCATGGCTGATCTAAATGAAGCCTCCAGTGCATCATAGCCACATTTTAAGGAATGGTTGCTAACCTGTTGTATGTTATTTACCATCTCTAATACATATTTCTTATCAAGAGATTCATCAGTGGTTAGTTTTTAGTTAACTGATCCAGCATAAACTCTTGGTATTGTATCATGTGAAACTGACAGTTTAAAGCTCTAGCTGAGAGAGTAGCTGAAGTGTAGACCTTTTTACCCCATCTGTCTAATGACCTTGCTTCCCTTTCAGAAGGAATGGGGTTTTAGCTATGGTCGGCTACTGCCTTGGGACCCTGGGATATAGTTTCTGGGTCTGCAAGTGGGGCCTTGTAAAGGTGGTGATGAGTATCTGGCACCCTGTAAAATCTGTCTGGTTTGGCAGGGGCTGGGGTAAAGAATCTGGAGCGGAGCAAACATCATTGAAAGCATCATCCACCACAGAGAGAACAGGAGGTATAGCTAAGGGCCTGTGCTGTGGGAGGTGCAGAAAGGTCCTAAGTCTTTTCTGGAGTCTGAAAAATCCTGTTGCTGCCATTGGAACTGTTCTCGCATGGCATGCAGGGTTTCCCCAAAGGAGAATTCTTCTGGTGGGGAAGCAGCTGGAATGGATTCTTCAGCATCAGAATCTTCAAAATTGGAGAAGGGAGCCTCTGGCTGGTCAGTAATGTCTGATTCATCAGCAGAATCATCAGAAGACACTGGCTCAGGGGGCTCTGCCCTAGGTCTCTTCTCTGGGGGCTGAGAAGCCCTGTCTGGGTGAGATTGAGATCCTCTAATTAAAGAAATTAAATCTTCTGCCAAAATAAGCATTTGAGAACTAGAAGAGGGCCTGGATGTGGGGGGTCTAACAGGCACTGTTTTAGTAGTCTTGGCTGCTTTAGCCCTGGCGAAGGCCTTAATGGACATGGCTGCTGGAGGCCTAGCAGCACCACGTGCTGGGGTAGAGACATCCAAGGGATGGTGTCTGATAAGTCAACCACCGTAGTGGGTAAAATTTCTGAGGTCGATTCAAGAGTTGTAGCAGGGGCCTCAGTTGTAGGAATAGGTTCAGCTGTACTTTGATCAGTTTTCTCGGTTTCGCCGAAACCGAGACACTCGCGTTTGCTTAACCATGGTTTCGGCCGAAACCGCGGACCGCGAGTGTCGGTCTTTTCTTTGCGTTTTGGTAGATTGGGTAGTCGGAGGATCCGGCGGCATAATGTACGCAAAATCAGAACCGAAAAACTGTTCTGCAAACTCCGACCGGCCTAAGCGTTCGTCGGTTGAAAGAAGCACAGGCCGAACAGGCTGCTACGTCGTGGGCTGGGCCTAAACAAGGCAGACAGTAAGAGTGGAAATCTTTATGAGGTATTTGTTTCCCACAGGTTAAACAATTGTTAACTTTTTCTGACATCGGCTGAGGCAAGAAAAGGTCCCCAACGGGGTACTTAGCTTTAGAAGTCTTGGTAGTATTCGGTAGAAGTAATCTCTGGATCCGACCGACCGGCACTTGCGAACAGCTTCTGCTTCGGGCGCCACGCGGCAAGAAAGACTGGGGAAAATGGCGTTGGCTGATGCTTTTATACCCGAAGACCAACAAAGATGACGTCGGGTGGAGTGCGACATCAGCCGAAGCCGGACCCGGACTTTGGAATCCGGCCGACTGCAGGGCTGCCTGACGACAGGACAACCCACTTGTTATGACTGCAGATGCATCCATGAAGGACATGAGCCTGTAACTCAGACATCCATTTAGCAGAAGTTAAAGTTAACAGCAAGGCAATCTTATGGTTTAAAAACTTTAGAGAAGAGCCTGCTGTAGGCAAAAACGAAGGCTAGTTTTTCTAAAACACAATTCAAATCCCAAGAAAGAACCATCTTTGTTCTTGGTGGTCTAATATGCAACCACCCTTTTACAATTGGTTAACTTGGTATAAAGACAAGAGCACAGTTGAATAATAAAACTTACAACTGTGTAATGGATCACTGTTGCAGCAACTTAAGCTTATATCCTATCAACGATATGAACACCAGGCCAGCATTCAAAGCTTCAGGTAATCTTCCACTTGCCCTCACCTCTGCTAGGCATGAGAAGAGCTGCAAAAAAAGATTTCTTGTTGCCAAACTGCACTCCCTCTGTGTGCTTTGTAGAACTGACAGTAGGCTAATGATCCTTCAAGGCTAGGCAGATAAATACCCTTCTGGGGAAAGCATTTCACATCACTTTTCTGAGGAAAAAAAACTATGCTTTTTTAATGTTATACCTTATACTAGGAAATATTTTTGTTATGGATCGCCATGCATACATTAGTAAACTTACCATAACAGTAAATGTTCAAATTACCACATCTGCAGTAGCCTTAGCTATATGGGTTATATACTGCCAAGGATACAACAGCCAGCCAGATTCCAAAGCTTCAGTGCACCTTCCATGTGCCCAAACTGTCAGTCAACTTGAGATGAGCTGACTAAAAGACAAGTTTGGGAGTCAAGCCATTCAGAGCTTTCCAGATAAAACAGAGAGGGAGGCTGAGATATTTAAGAACAGTGCCAGGAACAGGAACAACATAACGGCATAAAAGATGCAATAACAGGGGGAAGGAGGAGGGAGAGGCTACTGCAGCAGTGATCATTCAAGCATCTACCGCTATGGCAAGTTTAATAATACAACAAACTATGCTCACCAAATTGATCACTGTTGCAACAGACTTAGCTATATGGGTATATTACCCCAACTTACTACATTTGGGAGATGGAAGGAGAACAGTCTCCTGAAGAATGGTCCTAGCAAAGCCTGACCTGGACCCAGAGAAGGAATCACACTTGTGCAGTTTTGTAAAAGGATGTACAGAGGTCTGAGTAGCAGCTTCTAGAATACTTCTAGAATCCAACCCTTTCCAAAAAGCCACCCCCCCCCCCCCGGAACAGTTTTATGATGGTGAATAAAACAAAGGTAACAGCCTTAGACAACCATTTGAAAACATGCTGTTTTGACGCAAGATGTCCCATCTTCTTACCTTCACAAGAAATGAACACTTGATCAGAAGATCTAAAATATTTACTTCATAGGATCACAGGATCATAGGAGGTTACTAGGCTTTACAAGCCTGGCCAAGAGTCTATCCCCGAAAACGAAACCTCAGTCAGCACCGGTCGCCCCTGTCAATGAAGGGCGCATGTGGAACCCCTTGGACAAATTTGTGGTTTCCCATCCACTCATCAAGGTTGCGCTTGAATAGGGTCAGCAATGTACTCTGTTTGACATGTATGGGAAAGTCTATTCCAGAAACAGGGCAGCCTCTCGGAGACAAACTTGTCTCTCCAGCAGGTTTTGTTAATGTCGCATATTAGATTTAGGCCTTTTGAGTGGGTAATGCGTGAGGAGTTATCCTTACGGATATTGCGCATCTCTAGTAGGGCAGGGTCCAAGATTGCCGTGTAGGTGAAACGTAGAGCACCTCTGAGCAATCTGTATGATACAAAGTAGACTGATAGTGATTTGAGCTTGTCCACATAGGACAGGTGCTGGAAGTCATGGATTCTCTTTGTGAGGTATTTCTGTGGCCTTTCCAGGTGGTGCAGGTGTTTGGAGAGGTACACTGAGCAGAGTGGATGAGAGGTGTGGATTCCAACTCTTAGCTGAGATATATAAGTATCCTGTTTTTTTTTTCGATTATTTATACAGTTTATTGTTTCTAGCAATTTATATATAGCACTTTTATTGTAATCTGCACGGGTAACTGATTTGTTTGCAGTTAAAGCATTCTGTATCTTTACAAATCTTTATCTGTTTAAAAACTTTCATTTTGTGGCTTTCTCTAGTGCTTTGTAGGCTAATAGCTTTAGTGTCCCCACCCATCCTCCCTGTTGGTGTCTTGTGTTATACTTGGTGGCTTTGCAGTTGCCCGCCCCTACTGTAAATCTGATCTGGGACACTCCTCCCAGCCTAGTGTCATTAGCTCATTCTACCTAATACAGAGAGACCATTTGATAAGGCCTTCTGTTTCTCCTTTTTCCCTTTCAAAAAAAAAAAAAATTTTGCCTGAATTTTCTTATGTTCTGACTGTGCTTCTCAAACATTTTGGAAATATAGAGTGTATTTTAGAGCATTTATTATAACTGTAATTGCCTTAATATTGCTACAACTCAAGTACTCTAGGTTGCACTGCATCTGAAGGGTTTGTGTGTTTTAGCTGCTTTTCTGTATATATAGACTTCTCTGTATATGTAGACTAGCTACTTATTCTGCTGCATTACTGCCACTTAAATCGTTTTTCAGTTGTGCACTTGCCTTGCTTCATTTAAAAAGTTTTAAATTGCTAATTTTGTAGAGTTTTAATTGCATTTACTGTTTAAGACTACACACTCAAGTGTGTTAGACTTTTCTGTGTTTATTTACTGTATTATTGCATTGTTTAGCCTGTTTCAACAGCAAAAAAAAAAATACTATCTTGTTTGCTCGTTTCCCACCTTTTCTAGCCAGTCCATATCCCAGGCCTTGCTTGTCTCAGGACTTTATTTTCTGTGCTCAGAGCTATTCAGACCTTGTTGTGGCAGAGGGAAGTCCTACTGCCTACCAGTGGGACTGGTGAGCATTGTACTGCCTATCTAACGCTAAAGGAGTGGTTTCCAGCTCTGAAATTGTAATTTTATTAGCCTTTTTGGGCCGATTTCTATCCTTTTCAACTTTCTGGCTTAAAAACGCGTGTGTTTGCACATTTTTCACATTGTGCAGCACTATGAGGCTACAGTTAAACTATTCCAGGTGCCAGAAAATCTGCTCTTCATATTTTCCCTTAAAACTAGCTGATTTCTCAGTAGTAGCACTAAAATCTGAACCCCTGTGACTAGCACTTGCTCTAGAACCTGCTGTAAAGCACTAGTAAGCCTGAACCTGATACAAGCACTCAGCTCTCCTTGTCAATAAGGAGAAATTAATCATAGGCACTAAACAGCCTACAATTGCAAAGTACCTTGCAAAGGTAAGGGAAAACAGCTCTTAAACCTTACAAAGAAAGCACCTAAACAGGCATGTCCAAGGGTCAGCTTCCGGTGGTTTCTCCTGTCCACCTGGTGAATCTGGGCTTAATGGGGCAATGCGGCAACTGCTTCATGTACACAGACAATCCTCTCCTCCTACCACCCAACACTACAACCTGGGAGAGATGCACTTACATAGCCAAATTGGAAGCAAAGCTCTCTCCGGTCACGACTGTGCTAGACAGTCAAGAGGAGAAGGCTAACACCTGCATTACACCTCTAGCAACTCATAGCCCTTCAAAACCCACAGCATCAACTCCCACACATAGCAACACTAAACGCACATATGCGGAGGCCCTTAACATTAACCTGCCCAAGCAACAAGGACCTCCGAAGCCGAAACGCAAACAAACACCAGTCACAACCAAAGTGACACATAGCTCACAACACCAGTGTGCCACCCAACAACAGCCCCTAAGGCAAGACAATGTACCCAACACTTTAGTCATAGGTGACTCTATAGTCAGGCACACTGATGTCCCACTCACCAGGCTGAACAAGGAGAAAATTACAGTCAACTGCCTGTCGGGTGCCAGGATCCGCCACATAACGCATGCACTCAAGTCAGTCCACAACAAGTACAAATACGACTCTGTCATTGTCCATGCTGGAGTAAATGACTTGAGACGTACCTCCCTGGACTACATGAAAAGAGACATGGAAGAGCTCTTGGATCATGTGACCCAGGCAGGTATGACCCTAGCCCTGAGTAGCATCCTGCCTTCGCCCAGAATGATACCACAGTACAAGGACAAAATGATTGACTTCAACAATTGGCTAAGCTTCTGGTGTCATTCAAAGGGGATCCAGTATTTGTCTGCCTGGGAAGACATGATCGACAAACCATGATGCTTTGCCAGAGATGGTCTGCACCTGTCACCCCTGGGATTCAGGTTACTGGCTAAAGCTCTTGCCACCCCTATAGTGCCTTTTTTAGGCAAGGTTCAAAGGATAAAACCACCACCGTAACAGATACAAGCATGCAAAATCTGAAGGTAATGCTACTCAATGCTAGAAGTCTAAACCTCAAAATGCACTCTCTCGAGGCACTCCTAAAAATGGAGAACATTGATATCTGTGCAGTGACTGAAACCTGGTTCAAGGCTCCAGAGAGCACCCCTGCAATACCAGGTTACAATTCTTACCACACTTTTCGGCCACAAAACCAAGACCAAAACACTATGAACATAGTACAGTTTTGTACCTACCATAAATGTAGATGTTGGAGTGCAAACACTGCTGCAGTCCAGGTTACCCTCCCTCCTTGCCCTCTTACTTTCTGGTACTTACCTAGGTCATCTACCCTTTATTACCTATGGGGATTGCTGCTAACTAAAAATGGTTGTTTGCTTTTCTTTTGTATATTTTACTAGCAATTTGAATTGCCTACCTATTTGGGGGCACCTGACATCTGGGGCAAGAAAAACTGAAGAAAATGGCGTCTGCTGCATCTTATATACTCCTGTCGCACTGACGTCCGGGAGGGGGCGACAGCAACCGACACCGGACCAAGACTTTGGAACACTGGCCGACTGCGGGACCGCCTGACGGCAGGATAACCAAAGTGTAATGACTGCAGCAGTGTTTACACTCGAACATCTACATTTATGGTAGGTACAAAACTGTACTTTGTGTACACTTACCATAAATGTAGATGCTCGAGTGTATTCTCTGTTGCAGTCCTGGTTACCCTCCCTCCAGCCCCCTGACTTCTATTCACTATGCCTCTCTTCTTGTTTACTGTATTTAAGCTTTCTGGTGTATTTGCTTTTTGTTGGAGGTATAACCTTGTATATAATTGCTTCCCATTATGGGGGGCACCTGACATCTGGGGCAAGAAAAACTGATGTAATGGCGTCGGCTGTATGCTTTATACCCCTGACTACCTGATGTCATGAAAGATGAGACAGCAACCGACGCAAGACCTAAGACTTTGAGAATCAGGCCGACTGAGTGCTACCTGCAAGCAGATAACCCAAATGTAATTACTGCAACAGAGAATACACTCTAACATCTACATTTATGGTAAGTGTACACAACTGTACTTTTCTTTTATGCCTAAAGTAGCATCAGATTTTACTTTAAGGCAAACTTTCCATCTCCCCATTTTTTTCCTGAGCCTAAATATGAGGGAGAAAGGATACTCCATATCTTGGATGTCCACAGACCACTCCGGTACTATCTTGACAGCTGTATTCTGCACCATCTCCCACAAGAACTAGCTTTGCCATTGAGCAAAGTACAGGCTTCATTCCAGCAGAGTAAAGAACTGCCATTATCATCCATTTGCATATAAAGGTGGTGCCACTACTAACCCTGGAAGCTGTTGCCCCTGTATTATTATGGATCTCATAAACAAGGACATAGACAATCTCCAAGCACTTGACCCCACCCAGTTCAGATTCGTCAAGGGCAGATCTTGCCTGTTGAACCTGGTTGACTTTTTTAGGACCATCACCAAAGCTCTGGATGAGAGAAAGTCAGTGCATTCAGCTTAACTTGACTTGGCCAAAGCCTTTGACACAATCCCAGACTCGGGTATCATTGAAAAGCTAACCCAACTTCAGGGTCAGCAACAGGGCTTTTGTACAGAAATTTGTGAGAGTCAGGGACTCTGTAATATCTATCAGGTTTAACTGGGGCTGGGGGTAAGCAGTCAGGGTTTAAACTGGATTCAGAGTACATATTGTCCACAATATCTAAAACTGGCGGGATAGCAAGGGGTCTGTGTTGAGGCAATAAAAGGAAGCCTCTGAACCTTTTCTTGGATTCTGAGTAATCCTAGCCTTCCCAATGGAAATGTTCCCTCATGGTATGTAAGGTCTCCCCAAAGGAGTACTCCTCAGGCGGAGAGGCTGATGGAATTGATTCCTCAGCATCAGAATCCTCATAAGGGGGTAAAGAATATCCTAGGTCTGAGGAAGAGTCTGAGGAAATGGACACCTGGTCAGAAGATTCATAGTCTGCATCCTGTCTGGGCCTTTTATCAGGAGGGGGATGGGACCCCCTGATCAGGGTGATTAGGTCCTCGGCCATTTTTAGCATTTGTTTCTTAGGCATGGAAGCCTGTCCTGGAGAGAGTTGTGTCTGTTTCTTTGCTTTTAAGGGGGGGCTTAGACTTAGCAGAGGGTTTAATGGTTAACTGGGTAGGTCCGAAAACACCCTCTGTAGCTGTGGATTGGCTCAGCTACTTCGGTTCCCTCTGTAGAGTTAGGATCGGAAAGCTGAAAACCTAGTGCATCTGAAGGCCCAGCCAGCTCCACGTGGGAGTCGGAGGAGGTCTGTGGTTCTGTGGAAGCGGTCGTCAGGGTCTACATAGGCACCTCGCTTAAAACCGGAGAACCGGCGACCGGCCTAGAAGAGGCCTCGTCGTCAGTTTTGGGCCTCGGATGCCTGTCCTTGCGCTTTTTATGCATTGCGGTTGTTGGAATTTCCAACGGCATGGTGTAATTGAATTTTCTGCCAAAATAATGTCGGGCAAAATAAAACCGACGTTTAATAGTGCGCTTGTTAAATCTAGCACAAAACCGACAACCAGTGACGTCGTGGTCAGGGCCTAGGCATGGAATACAATAGGAGTGGAAATCCTTATGAGGTATTTGCTTCCTACAAGAAATACAGTTATTAACTTTTACTGACATCGGTCTGAGGCAAGAAAAAGTTTCCCCAACGGGGTACTTAGCTTTTTTAGACGACTTCGGTTCTGGATTCGGAATGAAAATCTCAGGAGTCAGCCAACCGGCACTTACAAACTGCTTCTGCTTCGGGCACCACGCGGCAAGAAAGACTGTAGAAAATGGCGTCGGCTGCATCTTATACCCCTGTCGCACTGACGTCAGGGAGGAGGTGACAGCAACCGACACTGGACCAAGACTTTGGAACTCTGGCCGACTGCGGGACCACCTGATGGCAGGATAACCTAAGTGTAATGACTGCAACAGTGTAACACGAACATCTGTACTATGTTCTTCGTGTTTCACTGTTGCAGTCATTACATTTGGGTAGATTGCCAAGGCTAAGGAAGGGAGGAGGCAATGCATTAGGACTAGCTATTAGGCTCTGCAAGACTGCAGTGGCAAAACCAACTCTAAATTTAGAAAAAATTGGCAAGTGGTAATGCTTGGTGAAGGTATGTACAGAACTTCATGTAGCAGCTCCTAGGATGTCCCTGGTAGGAACACCTCTAAGAAAGGCTGTAGAAGTAGATGCAGCCCTGCTGGAATGGGATCTTATCCCCTGTGGGGTAGGTTTTCCATGGTGCTTATGGCAGAAATTAATGCAATGGCCTATCCACTTAGAAATTGTTTACTTTGAAATGGCTTTCCCCTCTGCCCCTGCAGCAAAGGCAACTAGCAGCTGTTCATATTTTCTGAGGGGTTTAGTCCAGTCCAAATAAAATCAAAGTTGTCTGTGCACGTCCAAAGAGTGCCGTATTCGTTCTCCTTTGTTCTGTGGATTAGAGAAGAAGGTTGGCAAATGAGTGGACTGATTAAGGGCAAGACTGGATACCACCTTGGGCATAAAGGAAGGATTGGTCCTGAGGGACATCCTGTCCGCATGAAAGATGATGAAGGGCTCCACTGCCATGAGGGCCTGTAATTCAGACACCCTTCTTGCTGAAGTGATGGCTAGAAGGAAGGCTGTTTTCCAAGAAAGGAATTTCAACACTGCAGTTGCAGCTGGCTCAAAAGGAGGTAGAGTGAGCTTTTCCAATACAAAGTTAAGGTCCCAGGCTGGAGAAGGGGCTCTTCTGGGTGGTCTTAAATTTTTGGCCTCTCTGAGGAATTGTTTCAGCAGGGGGTGAGAGAAGAGGGGTGGCTCAGTATTATCATATGCTGAAATTGCTGAGGCATGAATTTTAAGAGAAGAGAAGGAAAGGCCCTTGTGAAGCATCTCTGTTAAATATTGAAGAATATGCGGTAAACTGGGCACTGTTGTGCCCATCCCTTGAGTCTGGCTCCAGGAACAGAATCTTTTCCACTTTTCAGCACAGGATTTTTTAGTACTAGGCCTCCTTGCCTCCAGGATGACATCCAGCACTTGCTTGCTGATCGGGTGGTATTGGAGAACTCAGGTAATTAGCCAGGCTGCTAGGTTCAGGGTTTGAAGATGGGGGTGCACAATCTGGCCCTCCTGCTGGGACAGCAGGGAAGGGGTCTGAGGCAGGTGCCATGGTTCCAGCAGTGACATACTGCGCAAGAGGGGGTACACCAGTGTTGGCATGGCCAGTCTGGTGCAACGAGTATTGTCCTTTGTTTGTCCTGTTTGATCTTTAGTAGAACTTTCGAGAGGAGAGGCAGAGGGGGAAAGGCATAAACCGAGAGGGCATCCACTTTCCAAGCTTGTCTGTGGGGAGTCCTTGTGCAACATTTGTCCAATTGGTGGTTCTGAGGGGAGGCAAACAGGTCTATCTCTGGGCTCCACCATTTGTTTCTCAAAATGTTGAATATCTTTGGTTCCAGTTTCCACTCGTGTGGGTCCATGAGATTTCTGCTTAGGTAGTCTGCCAGTGAATTTAGCTTGCCTGGCAGGAATTGAGCTTGTAGGTGCACTTAGCTCAAGTGCTGTGTTCTACAGAGCCGTGGCTAGTTTGCAGAGAGGATATGAGTGGGTTCCCCCCTGCTTGTTTATGTACCACATAACAGTGGTGTTGTCCGTCTTTGCCAATAATTGTCCTGGAAGAATGTGGTCCTTGAAGGCTGTCAGGGAATTCTGTACAGTTAGCATTTCTTTTGATTGATATGCAGGTGCATTTGACTCGGGTACCATTTGCCCTGAATGCACTGCCCTGCCAAGTGAGCCCCCCCATGCATAGTCTGATGCATCTGTTGTTAGGGTTTGGGCAGCAGGGGGTAGAGTGAATGGCAGTCCCTTGTTGTGGTGGGAGGCTTCTGCCCACCAAAGGAACTATGTCTTTATACAAGGAATGATAGGAATCATTGATTCCAGGTCCTGAGAATGTTGACACCATAGGCTTTTTAGATACCATTGTAGTTTCCTCATATGCAGTTTTGCATATGGAATTAGTCGAATGCAAGAGGCCATGAACCCCAAGTCTTGCAGTATTTTCCTTGCAGATAGTTGGATCTTTGTGGCCAGTAGTCTGAAGTAGGCTGTCAAACTTGTTTCTCTGGCATGAGGTAGGCCATCTGGGAAGTTGTATTCATAGGTAGGTACTAGGCTATCGGCCCTGGGGCCTATACAAGCCCAGCCAAAAAGGTACCCTGGGTCTTTTGCCACCCAAGAAAATTATTTTCCTGTGCCACTGTCGAGCAGAGCCACAGAGGTGATCACCAGGGTGAATTTCCTATTTCCCATCCAATCATCAAGATTTTTCTTGAAGAGTGCTAATGAGGAGCTTTGTTTGATAATAGATAGGTAGTTTATTCCAGAGTATGGGAAGTCTCTGGGACAGGAATCTATCCCTCCGGCATGTTCTGTTTATTGTGGTGACAAGGTTTAGGTCCCTAGAGCGTGTAGCTCGGAGGGATTGGGATTTCTTTAAGTGGAGCATGTCCAACAGCTCTGGGTTTGACATAGCTTTGTATGTTAGGCAGAGATCACCTCTGAGTAGGCGATAAGCGACGGAGTAAAGCTGGAATTTTTTGAGACATCTGCGTAGGGCATATGTTTGAGGCCGGTAATCCTCTTTGTGAGGTATTTCTGTGGCCTTTCCAGTTGTTGTAGATGTCTTGTGAGGTACATACCAAAGGGGGCATTGTACACTACAATGGGTCTAATGAGTGATGAGTAGAGGGGAACAATGACCTTTTTTTTTCTGGATGAGAAACCTTTTGTGATGAGGTGTGCCATGTACAATGATTTCCTGACTACTGTGGCAATGTGATTATCAAAGGAGAGACTGCTGTCCACCTGTGTTCCCAAGGTCTCTTATTACACTTTCGGTGTTAAGTATACTATCGCCTATGTTGTAGTTCATGGGTACAGAGTTTTTACCAAAGGGGATGGCAATGCACTTTTTGGCACTGAGCTTGAGGCCATGGCTTTGACACCAGGCATCTGTCTCAGTGAGGCCCTTTTGTAGGATGTCCACATCATTAGGAGTTTCGATTATAGCTCCTAGATTACAGTCATCTGCGAACTTCGTTAGCCAAAGACCTTCTGTGTTAGCCTGTACTTCAGAGAAGTAGATACCAAACAAGAGAGGACCCAGGACTGAACCCTGTGGTACTCCACTTGTCTCCGGTCTGAATTATATTGTCATTGTATTCAAGCTTGCTCCCAGGAATACAATTTGTTGGCAGGGTACGAGGTTGGATTTCTTTTCGTTTATGGTGTACCACAGTGAGGTTAGCAGTTTAGCAGTTTCTTTACAAATGCCAGATGATTTAATAGTATGTCCTGGCTTTCTGCCTGAATTAGACAATCATCCAAGTATGGGTATATTTGAATATTTCTTTGCCTGCAGAATGCAATGACTGGAGCTAGGCACTTTGTGAACACCCTAGGCGCAGTAGATAAGCCAAAGGGCAGTACAGAGAACTGATAGTGCATATAGCCTGCTCTGAAGCGTAGGTATTTTCTGCAAGATTCCCTTATTGGGATGTGCAAGTAAGCCTCCTTTAAGTCCAGTGTTGCCAATTAGGCATTTATGCCTAGCATGGGAAGGAGCTGTTGAAGAGTTAGCATTTTGAATTTGAGGATTACCAGAAAGGTGTTTAGGATAAACAGGTCCAGGATAGGACGCCAGGAGTGGTCTTTTCTGGGTACCAGGAAAAATCTTGAGTAAAAACCTTGCCCCCATTCCTCTTCTGGGACAGGTTGAATAGCCCTGATACTTAGAAGAGAGAGCACCTGCTGTTGAGCCTCTGCCCACTGATTTGGGGGTAGGTCTGGCCAACCATTTCGGGTTGGTAAGGTGTGGAAGTGGAATATGTATCCTTTGGAAACTATTGTCTTGGGTAACGAGTTCCCAGTTTTTTGCATGCAGGGCGATCTTTCCCCCTAAAGGAAGACGTCGGTTGAGCAGGGCTTGGAAGGTTTAATGTTAAGTCATTGTGACAGTTTACCATAGGGGGGGGGTGTCTTGCTACTTCCAGCTTTGGAAGTGAGAGCCCACCCACTGCTTAGGCCTGTCAGTACCTTGAGACTGTAGCCTAGGTGGTCTGCTATTCTTGGGTTTGGACCGAGGCGGCCTGGAAGAGACAGGAAAGGAACAATTCTTAGAAGGCCAATGCCTATTAAAACTGGGAGGCTGTACTTGCAGGAAATCTTTAACAGTTTGCACAGATTTAGCTTTTTCCTCCATCTTTTTAAGTACTTCTTGTGCTTTGTTGCCAAACAGACCCAGTGACAGCAGCCCTGCAAGATGCCTCTAAGGAGTCAAAACCACATTGCAAAGTATGTTTACCAACTTGTTCAGCAGAATACATTAAATGCTGTAATTATTTTCAGCAAGTCAGGAATCAACATAATTTTCTGTTTAAGTAACCCAATAATATGCTGCTGATACTTCAACATATGAAACTGGCAGTTTAAGGCCCTAATGGCCAAAGCAGCAGAAGTGTATACCTTTTTATCCCATCTGTCCAGGGCCCTGGAATCTCTATCAGAGAAGGGTAGAGTTTTTGGCAGTAGTGGCCTTAATGCCTTTGGGTCCCTGTGAAATGGTCTCTGGGTCCGCAGTGGGATTCTTAAAAGGAACTTGAGAGTCAGGTACTCTGTAATACCAGTCAGGTTTCCTGGGAGCCAGAGGGAGTGTGTCTGGGGCCAGGTTAGATTCCAAGAAGGCATCATCAACAATGTCCAGTACAGGAGGGATAGCTAAAGGCCTGTGTTGAGGTAGGAGTAAGAATTCCCTAAGCCTCTTTTTGGAGTCAGAGTAATCCTGGCTTTCCCAGCAGAAATGCTCCCTAAGAGTGTGCAAAGTTTCACCAAAAGAAAAATCTTCTGGAGGGGAAGCAGAGGGTATGGAATCCTCTGCATCAGACTCCTCATATGTAGATAAGGGCAAATCCTGGTCATCAGAAGAAACATAAATTTCAGAATCCTGATCAGAAGAATCAGAAGGAAAATCAGTTCTAGGTCTCTTAGAAGGAGAAGGCTGGCTTCCCCTAATTAGAGTAATAAGGTCTTCAGTCATTCTTATCATTTGTTTTTTAGGCATATGGGCCTGACCATGCGGTTTGGACGTCAGTTTTCTAGGCGTGGATCGAGTTTTAGTCCTTGAAGAAGGCGGCGTCGGTTTGATATGCAAGTCCGTAGGCCTGAATACACCCTCAGAAGCCTGTGCCTGCACAGCAGCTCCGGACCCATCCAAGGTAGAGACATCTACAGGTGCCATAGTCGAAGAAGCATCTTGCGGCATACCAGACTCTGAATGGGTCTCAATTGAGGCCTGTGAATCTGAAGTACCAGGTATCAGGGGCTGCGAAAGCGCCTCACTGATTACTGGCGAACTGGCGACTAGCTTAACGGAAGCATCATCGGCAGCTTTGGACCTATACGGTATGTCTCTGTCTTTATCTTTACATTTTTATGGAATGTCAGTAGTCGGATGGCTTACCAAAGCCATTTTTGGATAATTAAACAGAGTACCGAAGTAGTTAGAAGCAAAAATGAACCGAAGACTACAAATAGTTCGAGGACTGAATAAGGCACAAAACTGACAGCGAGGGACATCGTGGTCTGGGCCTAAGCAAGGAATGGTAATCTTTATGAGGTATTTGCTTTCCACAAGAAATACAATTGTTAACTTTTACTGACATCGGTTTAGAGCAAGAAAAAAGGATCACCAACAGGGTACTTAGCTTTTTTAAAGACTTCGGTTCTGAAACTCGAAAACAAAAATTTCACGAGTTGGACGGCCGGCACTGCTTCTGTTTTGGGCACCGCACGTCAAGAAAGACTGATGTAATGGCGTCATCTGCATGCTTTATAACCCTGACTACCTGACGTCATGGAAGATGAGACAGCAAGCGACACCGGACCCAAGACTTTGATAATCAGGCCGACTGAGGGATACCTGCAAGCAGATAACCCAAATGTAATGACTGTAACAGTGAAACATGAAGAACATCATTAGTTTTCAAAGAAACCCTGTTCTTGTGGAAAATAAGATAGGGTGAATGTACCACAAGAGCCTACAACTCAGATACCCTTCTTTCAGATATCAGAGCAATAAGTAAAACTATTTTCCATGTTAAAAAACTCAAGTTAGCCAAGTTAGCTGGTCCAAATGGGGAACGTGTTACCATCTCTAATGCAACATTAAGATCAGAGATGTTACTGGTTTACTTGGAACTATGCAAACCTCTTTCAAAAACATTTTTACATGACACTGTATTGTAACAGGATGATCCATGGACAGATGCTAAAATGGCTGATAAATCTGACGGAAGAGTAAGAAAGGCCACAAAACAGTAACTCATGCAAATGTTGCAAAATCAGATAACAACTAGCCCCGAATGGGTGCTGGTTATGTTGATGGCACTGGCTAGAAAACATTTGCCATTTACTAATATATGATCTTCTAGTAGCAGGATTTCTGGCCTCTAATAGTACCTGCTGTATGTCCTCAGTAAACAGGTGCCTAAAAAGAATTGGGACCCTATCATCCACGTAGTCAATTGAAGATGACTGGGGTCTGAGTGAGTCAAACACCCCTGATCTTGTTTTAAATAGATCCAGTCCATGAGGAAGCTTGTACTAATTTCCCCTAGCCATTTCCAAAAGCAGGAAGAACCACAGGTACCCCAGCAAGAAGAGAGCCACTATAATGCTCTTGAGAGTTTTTTTCTGCATCTTTAGGAGTGCCTTGGATATCAGTGGAAAGAGTATAAAAGTATATGGGAATATTCATGTCCAAGGAAAAGAAAAAGGCATCTATCTTCTAGGCCTCCTTGCATGGAGTTCTGGAGCAGAGTCTTGTCAGCTGATTGTTAAGAGAGAGAGGAGGCAGATAGGTCTGCTCGAGGAACTCCCCACAGATGAGTCAAATCTTGGAAAACAGCCCCCATTCTAATTTTCATTCTTACGAGTCAGCCCTTGTCCTGCTCAGCTTGCCTGCTACAAATTTTTGTTCTGACAAATTTCAGGATGTTTAACTCATTCCCTCCAGTACAACTCTTTTGAGTGTATGCCTTTAACTCCTAGTGGGTGTGACCTGAGCTTTTAAAAATTAACTTATCACCTTACATTTCTAACAAATACTCATTGACATAGGTCAAATATCAATACAGTTGTTTTTGCCATCATGTATGCTTCAAGATAAAATACCCGGATACCTTGTATGAAGCATGGTTTTGGAATTATTAATGCAAATATGAACAAGTAATATTTGATGCCTAGAGGAGCAGTAGGAGGTAACTGCAGATGCACCTGTAGGTGTCAATCGGATGTAATGAGTTAACGAGTGAGTGCGTGCTCTGAATCTACATCCCAAGCTAACATGGCTAGTCTGTAAAAGGGGATATGACCTAGTTCCCACCGGCTTGTTGTTGTTGATGTGATGTACCACGTGACTGTGGTATTGTCTGTAAACTTCAGCAGGTCCCAGGGACCAAAGATGATTCAGTGAACAAAGTGCCTAGATCACGGCAGGCATTGCTTCTATATTTATATGCTTGCATCTGTTCTAGTGTTCCACACACCTTGCAGTTTTATCCCTCCTGAAGCTGTTCACCAGGCATCTGGGGTCACTGCTTTGGAGCAGGGATGGAGAACAGAAGAAGCGGATTTAAGTATATTTGCTGTCTCCATCAAATGATTTCTCTTATGACAAACCACAACACTGGTATTCAAAAAGACAAAGTTGGTGGTGGGGCCAAACAGACTTCAGATACCACTGTATTTTTCTCTTGTGGAGTTTTTGCCAAGGATATCATAAGAATCACAGATACTTTAAGAACCAAAATCCTGAGGTATCCCTCACAGTGACCAAAGCCCAAGTGTAAAACCTTACAAACAGATCTAGATATAGATCCATTTTTTTTCCTGGGAAAGAAAAGCTACTTGAACTGAGGTGT
The DNA here is from genome assembly GCF_019279795.1 of Protopterus annectens. Lineage (NCBI taxonomy): Eukaryota > Metazoa > Chordata > Ceratodontiformes > Protopteridae > Protopterus > Protopterus annectens. Next base: position 1,344,908,637 of record NC_056731.1, read on the forward strand.
TTAGCTGAAACCTCCAGGAACACAAACCTGTGAGAAGTCTAAAACTACTTTTGAACATTGAAAAACAGAAGTAAATCCAACCAGTCAGCCATGGCAGTTGCTGTATAAAATCATGGATTTTATTCAAAGAAAGAAAATAAAACCATAAAAGCAAGGCTAAACACAGATAAGCAATTTCACACCTTTCTAAACAGGTGCTCCATCAGATCTAAAAACTGTTACAAACAAACCACCTTTTAAACATTGTTACCTCACCAAATCACGTGATCTATGAATTGGTCTTAAAGGGACAGTTCCATTAAGTCCCTTCCTTCCATCTGCACGTAATTCTAGAATCCACGTCATCTCTTTGCATTCTGGTTTATTCCTTAGGCACCTATTCTATTGCTAGGTGTAAGTAATTCCAAAACTAAAAACTTCAAAAGTATGACTGGTGTCATTCTCTAGAACGTGTTTATACAGTACATTCCGAACATCATTCTTCCTGATGTCATTTAAATGCTCTCTAATTCTGTCTTTCAAATAGGTTTGTTTTGCCTACATAGTAGATTTCACATTTTACATAGAATGAGAAATATTACTACACTTTTGACTTCTGCAATTTGCATAAGAATGAAAGCCATAAATCTTCCTCACCGGATGTACATAGGAATCACTGCTATGAATACATTTGCACATGTTGCAGTCTCTACATGGAAATTTACCACATTTAATAGAGACAGAAAGCTTCTTATTAGTGAATTTATAACACAGCAACTGTTTTAATGATCTATTGTTCTTATAGAAAAATGTGTGCACATTACCAAGTACTGACCTAAAAGCACTCATCTGTGTTTTAGCCTTGCTTTTATGGTTTTATGCTCCTTCTTTGAATAAAATCCATGATTTTATACAGCAACTGCCGTGGCTGACTGGTTGGATTTTCTTCTGTTTTTACCTTTTCGTATTTAACCAATCTTAATTAGAGTTTACAACATTTTTCTTTACATTTTACTTTGAACATTCTCTTGGAATCCCAGCTTCTGTAAGAGATTGCTCAGCTAAGTGAGAGATTCCAGACACTTTGAAAAAGACTCTGCAAAGATAAGCAAGTCGTCTGAATATGGAAACTTGTGGATATCCTGTAGCCTGCAATGCGCTATAACTGGAGCTAAACCTTTTGTGAACATTCTTAATGCACTGTATACTCCAAAGGGTAAGGCATAGAACTGAACATATTATCCTGACACATGAAAGCTTAAATAACACCTCATGTCTGGATGAATAAGGATGTCATAAGAAAATGTTAAGTCTTGTGTTACCAGGAAATGTGAATGAGGAAAAAGAGGTACTAGGTTATGAAGTGATAATTTTGTATCTGGGCACCATCACAAACAATTTTGTGAAAGAAAGTTCCAGAACTTGTCTCCAAACATTTTCTTTTTTGGCACTAAAAACATCTTTGAATAAAAAAAAACAAAAAAAAAAAAAAAAAAAAAAACTTTCCCCTACCTGTGAAGATGGAACTGGTTCTATCACTCCCCGAGACAGCATGTGGGAAACTGGAGTCTGGTCTGGTTATTGGATTTACCCCCTAGAAAGAAGTAATTTCTTCCCACTATCATCTGTAGCACAGATGAATGATCTTTAGAACCCACTTGTCTGAAACTATCTGTTGCCATACAGGAAAAGTGGAAATTCAGACTTTATGAAAGAGAAAAGGGGATGTCAGGGTAAGATGGGGACAAGGTCACTTAACAGTCATTCTACTTGTTGGACTGCCTTTGGTTTTGGGAGGTTCTATAATTCTTTTTGGACTCCTCTTGCCATTTCTTCTTAAATGAATGTTTACCTGTATTTTGAGACTACTTTTTTTGCCAAAACTGGATGAAAGGTTAGAGAATCCCTTAGAAAATTTGGAAAAGGAAAACTGAAAAAAACCTATCAACCTACCCCTTTCAATACACTCTTTGATCACTTCTGAAGCACAGGGGCAAAAACTAAACCTCTATCTAAAGAATAATTAAAAATCTCATTTTTATCATCTGGGAGGTTGTGAGAACGCAGCCAAGCAAACCTCCTCAAAACAGTGCAAGTAGTCATAGCCCTGGAAGAAGTATCAACTTAGTGATGTACACAGACTGTAAACAATGAGTAGTGACTTGTACAAGAGAAATAATTATTTAAAGCAGACTTTTTCATAAGAAAAAAAATGCAGACAAAACACACACACTTTCGCAATGTCAGAACAAACTTTAACATACAAGCCTGACAACAAAAAATACTGAAAATCAAAGTTACAAAAGCGTACACACTTTTTTCTTATACTTACCAATAATGTTCTCTTCCTTAACAGAAAGAACATTATTGGAATTAATTGTTTAGCAGTACCAAGATTACCTACAGCTATAGTTGCTGGGTCAGGTTTGGGAGCACTATATAAATACTTAAAAGGACTGAAGAATTTTATATATCCTATCTGCCTCTAAGGGCTGACAGCTGGCTTCCAGGAAAACTGCAAGCAGTAACACACACCTTCCAAAGCTGACAGAACTGGATGAACTGTTGAAAGTTATGGAAATTCCTTCTCTAACAACCTACGGTATTTTCAGAGGGACTGAGAAACCTCAGTGTCCTTCCAATGAAAACAATGGCACATCCTGGAAATAGTCTCACAGAAAGAGAAACTCCAGTATGGAGAATCAGAAACTGAGTTCTTCTCTGAGTCTGACTCAGAAATTTGAGAAGAAAACCTTATCTCTGTCCCTTCAACTTCTTGTCCAGATTAAGATTATTACACCGCTTCAGGAAAAGAGGTATGTCTCTTTCTTTTACTGGAAACTAGTTTAGGAGGAGGATCAATAGCTTGAATTATACCCTAAGCCAGTTCTAATAAACAACTTCTGACTAAGGAAATTTGAGGAGAATTAGAAAAGGTTTTTCGGTTTCTTTTTGACAGGAAAAATGGGGCCCAACAGTGTTATTAATGGCAGCAGTGGCTTCCCCAGGGATGGGCACAGCATTCTCACAAAAAGTACAGTTGTGTACACTTACTATAAATGTAGATGTTCGAGTGTATTCTCTGTTACAGTTATCACATTTGGGTTATCCTGCCAGGGGTAGCCCTCAGTCGGCCCGAATACCAGAGACTTAGTATTTCTGCATCAGTTGCTGTCGCTCCAGGACTGACGTCAGTGGTATAAAATCAGGCAGCCGATGTCATTACATCAGTTTTTCTTGCCCTGTCAGGAGACCCGAAATAGGGAGCTAGGTTATGCTGGAACACCACCACCAGTAGAAAGTAAATACCAAAAATTCCCTCTAAGGAGAGAGGAAGAGAGAGAGAGAGAAAGAGATAAGGGGGATGGAGGCAGGGAAACCAGGACTGCAACAGTGAATACACTCTAACATCTATATTTACGGTAAGTGTACACAACTGTACTATGTTCTTCGTGTTTCACTGCTGCAGTCATCACATTTGGGTTGATTCCCAAAGCTGAAGAAAAGGGTGGAGGCAGTCAAGAAGACTGGGGGCTGGCTAGGATAACCTGCAAGACTGCGGTGGCAAAGCCTGCCCTAGATTTGGAGAAGATAGGCAGGTGGTAATGCGTGGTGAAGTTAAGAACAGATGTCCATGTTGCAGCCTCCAGATGTCCCCAGTGAAGACCCCTCTGAGAAAAACTGCAAAGGTGGAAGTTGCCCTGGTGGAATGTGTCCTGACTCCCTTTGGGGGCAGTTTCCCATGCTGTTCATAGTAGAAATGGATGCAGTGTGCTGTTCATATGGAGATTGTTTGAATACGGCCTTGCCCTCAGCCCCTGCTGTGAAGCTGACAAGCAATTGATCAGTTTTTCTAAAATATTTAGTCCTGTCCAGATACAATCAGAGTGGCCTGTGCACATCTAGAGAGTGCAGAATCCTCTCCCCCTTGTTTTGTGGGTTAGGGAAAAAGGTGAGCAAATGAATGGATTGGTTTGAGAGCAATAACTGGACACCACTTTAGGCATGAAGGATGGGTTAGTCCTGAGGGAGACCCTGTCAGCATGGAAAATGATGAAGGGCTCTACAGCCACGAGTGCTTGTAGCTCTGATACTATTCAAGCTGAAGTGATGGCCAGAAGCAAGGTTGTCTTCCAAGAGAGGAATTTTAACTCTGCTGAAGCTGCAGGTTCAAAGGGGCATAGGGTGAGCTTTTCCAACACAAAGTTAAGGTCCCAAGTTGGGGTAGGCGCTCTTCTGGATGGCCTTAAGTTGTCAACCCCTCTTAGAAACTGTTTGATGAGAGGGTGTGAGAAGAGAGGTGGCTCTGTGCTGTAATGAGCAGAGATGCCAGAGGCATGAATTTTAATAGAAGAGAAGGATGGACCCCTGCGTAGTAGGTCTGCTAGGTAATCCATGATGAGAGGTAGGGAGGGCTGTGCCGTTCCAGCTCCCTTAGCCTGGATCCAAGGTGCAAAATCTTTTCCAGTTGTCAGCATAGGATTTTCTAGTACTGGGGTGTCTGGCTTCATGTATAACATCTAGGACTTGTTTGCGTAGGCTGGCAGCTTGAGGAGAGGACAGGGATAAGTCAGGCTGCCAGGTTGAGGGTCTGCTATTGGGGATGCATGAATTCTACATTCATCTGGGTCAGGAGTGTTGGGATCTGAGGCAAGTGCCATGGTGGCAGGGGTGACAGGCTGTGCAGCAGTGGGTTCCAGTGCTGGCGTGGCCAGTCTGGGGCAATTAGGATTGTCCTTGATTTTTCTTCCCTTATTTTTAACAGTACCCTTGAAATGAGTGATAGACGGGGAAATGCATCGACCGAGAAGTTCACTCACTGGAAGGATAGAGCATCCACTTTCCAGGCCTTGCTGTGAGGTTCCCTGGTGAAGAATTTGCTGAGCTGATGATTGGAGTGAGAGGCAAAGAGGTCCACCTTCAGGGTGCCCCATTTCTGGGTTACAAGGTTGAAGGTCCTGTGGTCTAGCTGCCACTCATGTGGGTCTAGCAGATTTCTGCTCAGGTTGTCTTCCAGAGAGTTTAGGGAGCCTGGCAGGAATTGTGCTAGCAGGTGTAGTTGCATGGCTGAGGCCATGTGCCAAAGGGTCATGACGAGCCAGCAGACAGGATAAGAGTGAGGGAGTCCCTCCCTGCTTGTTGACATACCACATCACTGTGGTGTTGTCTGTTTTGATCAGTAGAGGCCCCCGGGGAGAGTAGGGGTCTGAAAGCTGTCAGGGCGTGCTAAACAGCTAGCATCTCTTTTTGGGTGATGTGCAGATGTATTTGATTTGGGCAACAATGGCCCTGAATGCACCTGCTGTCCAGGTATGCACCCCAGGCATAGTCTGATGCATCTGTGGTTAGGGTCTGGGTGACATGGGGTTGTGAGAAGAGAAGTCCCTTGTTGTGGTTACATGCTGCTGCCCACCAAAGAAAATCTTTCCTTAGAAAAGGTATCATTAGTATGAGAGTTTCCAGGTCTTGAGAGTGTTGACACAAAAGGCTTTTTAGGTACCATTGTAGTTTCCTCATTTGCAGTCTGGCATGTGGAATGAGTAGAATGCAGGAGGCCATGAACCCTAGAGTTTGCAGGATTTTACTTGCGGATAAACTGGGTTCAGGTGGCTAGTTGAGAGAAGTAGCCTGTCAGGTAGGCTTGTTTTTCGGGAGTAAGGAATGCCATCTGGGATGCTGTGTCTGGGCTTGATCCCATGAATACAATTTCTTATGTGGGGACTAGTTTTGACTTCTTTTCATTGACAGTATACCCCAGGGAGGTCAGGAGGTCCTTTATAAAAGTCAGGTGCTGTAGCAGTTTTTCCTGACTGCCTGAATCAGGCAGTTGTCTAAGTATAGGTAAATTTGAATATTTCTTTGTCTGCAAAAAGCAATGGCGGGAGCCAGACATTTGGTGAAAACTCTGGGAGCAGTGGATAAGCCAAAGGGAAGCGCAGAGAACTGAAAGTGCATATATTCTGCCCTGAAACGTAGGTATTTCCTGCATGATTCCCTGATTGGGAGGTGTAGGTAGGCCTCTTTTAGGTCTAGGGTGGCTAAACAAGCATCCTTGGAAAGTATTGGTAAAAGCTGCTGGAGGGTGAGCATTTTGAATTCTGTTATCAGCAAAAAAGGTGTTTAGAATGGATAGATCGAGGATGGGGCACCATGTGCCCTCTTTTCTGGGTACCAGGAAGAGTCTGGAGTAGAAACCTTGGCCTATCTGTTCTGCAGGAACATGCTGTATTGCTCTCATGGAGAATGGGAAAGGACTTGCTTTTTGGCCTTTACCCACTGGTTTGGAGGAAGATCTGGGAACCGTTTTGGGGTTGGCGGAGTGTGGAAATAAAATTTGTATCCCTGGGACACTATGTTGAAGACCCGTAGGTCATTGGTAATGGTGACCCAGTTGCTTGCGTAGAAGGAGAGTTTTCCTCTTAGGGGCACAAGCAGGTGGGCAGAGGTAGGGGGTGGAAGTGTAAAAGTCATTGTGAGTTCTTACCATAAGGGAGTGGCTTTGCACTCCCTGTTTTTGAAGAGGAGGAACTCCATTGCTTAGATCTCTGCATTCCCTAGGCCTGTTGTCTGGGGGGGGGGGGTCTGCTTCCCCTGGATCTGGTATGAGCTGGCCTGGAGGGGGCAGGAAAGGACCAGTGCTTGGAGGAGCAATGCCTGCTGAACCTCGGTGGCTGTGCAAGAAGTCTTTAACTGTCTGCATAGATTTATTTTTTTCTTCCATCTTTTTTAAGACCTCTTCTGCTTTGGTGCCAAATAAGTTGTCTTTGTTCACGGGTGCGTCCAATAACTTGGATTTGACATGGTCTGGCAAAGTCTGTTCCTTAAGCCAAGCATGCCTTCTAAGGACAGAACTAGTGACTGCTGCCCTGCAAGATGCTTCTAGGGCGTCAATACCATGTAAGGTGTGCTTAGTTACCTGACTTGCAGAATGCATTAACTCTTGTAATTCTTTGTTTTCTGTACAAGCAGGAAAAGAAGATATTTTTTGTTTGAGGAACTCCATGGTATGTTACTGATATTTCAGCACATGGAACTGACAATTTAATGCTCTAATAGCAAGGGTAGCAGAGGTGTACACTTTTTTACCCAATCTGTCTAATGCTCGGGAATCCCTACCTGAGGGGGTGGGATTCTAAGCTGAAGTTGCTTTGATTCCTTTAGGTCCTTGAGAAATAAACTCAGGGTCAGCAGCAGGATTTTTGAAAATAAATTTGTGCGAGTCAGGGACTCTGTAAGGTTTCCTGGGAGCAGGAGGAAGGGTGTCAGTAGTCGGACTGGATTCCATAAAAACATCATCCACAACATCCAGGACAGGAGGAATGGCCAAAGGTCTGTGCTGTGGTAGATCTAAGAATTCCCCGAGTCTCTTTTTTGACTGAGGGTAGTCCTGACATTCCCACTGGAAATGTTCCCTTAAAGTATGTAGGGTTTTCCCGAATGAAAAATCCTCAGGTGGAGAGGCAGAAGGAATGGATTCTTCTGCATCAGAGTCCTCATAAGCAGAGAGGGGTTTGCAAGTGGACAGTAGTCTCTCCTTTGATAATCACATTGCCACAGTGGTCAGGAAATCCCTCTACATGGCACACCTCATCACAAAAGGTTTCTAATCCAGATAAAAAGGGGTCACTGTTCCCCTCTACTCATCACTCATTGGACCCATTATAAAGTACAACGCCCCTTTTGGTATGTACCTCACAAGACATCTACAACAACTGGGAAAGGCCGCAGAAATAGCTTACAAAGAGGATTACTGGCCCAAACAGATGCCTAATGCAGACTGTCTCAAAAAACTCCAGCTTTACTCAGTCTCATATCGCCTACTCAGAGGCGATCTCTGCCTAACATACAAATCTATGTCAAACCCAGAGCTGTTGGACATGCTCCACTTAAAGAAATCCCAATCCTTCCGAGCTACACGCTCTAGGGACCTAAACCTTGTCACCACAATAAACAGAACATGCTGGCGGGACAGATTCCTGTCCCAGAGACTTCCCATACTCTGGAACAGACTACCTATCTATGTCAAACAGAGGTCCTCATTAGCACTCTTCAAGAAAAATCTTGATGATTGGATGGGTAATAGGAAATTCACCCCGGGGATCACTTCTGTGGTTCTGCTTGACAGGGGCACAGGAAAATAATTTTCTTGGGTGGCGAAAGTGAGGGTACCTTTTTGGCTAGACTTGCATAGGCCCTAGGGCCAATAGCCTAGTACCTACCTATGAACCTATATCTTCATATTCAGATGCATCAGTCATCGAACTCCTGTTCAGATAAAACTGCTGGGGACAAGTCTCTTTCTTTTGGAAGGGGAGCCTGGCTTCCCCTAATAAACATAATAAGGTCTTCCACCATATTAAGCATTTGAGACTGAGGCAAGGAAGCAGGTGCCCGAGCTTGGGTAGTCTGTTTTTTGGGTGTGGTTTTTACCCCGGACTTTAGAAACTCGGTAGTTTTAGAAAGAACTGAAGACGAGAAAGTCGTTGGCCTGTGTCTACTATCAGTAGTGTGAAGTACTTCCTCAGAAGCCAGTGCCTGCTCAGCGGCTCCGGACCCATCCAAGGTAGAGACATCCGCAGGATCCTTAGTCGAAGAAGAGTCTCGCTGCATACCAGAGTCCGAAAGGGTCTCAGTAGCGGCCTGTGAATCCACAAAAGTGGGTTATCAGGGGCAGTGAAAGCACCTCAGTGAGGACCGGAGAACTGACGACGAGCTTAACGAAAGAGTCATCGGCAGTTTTGGACCTGTACTGTCTCTGTCTTTGTCTTTATCCTTATGTTTTTTCGGGAAGATTGGTAGTCAGATGGCTTACTGAAGCTAAATCAGAATTCGAGGACTGAGAGCGAAAATATCTAGCTACAATAAGGGCCCGATGAGGTATAGTTCTGGCGTTGAACAAAGCACAAAAGCGACAGCGGGGAACGTTGTGGTCTGGGACTAAACAGGTGATGCAGAAAGAATGGAAGTCTCGGTGTGGTATTTGCTTTCCACTGGCAAAACGATTAACTTTTTCTGACATCTGTTAAGCAAGAAACTTCAATTTGGAAATGAAAACTCAGGTAGCGGCCAACCGGCACTCATGCGAACTGCTTCTGCTTCAGGCTCTTTGACAAGAAAGACTGATGTAATGGCATTGGCTGCCTGATTTTATACCACTGACAACCTGACATCAGTCCTGGAGCTACAGCAACCGAAGCAGAAATACTAAGTCTCTGATATTCGGGCAGACTGAGGGCTACCCCTGGTAGGATAACCCAAATGTGATGACTGCAACAGTGAAACATGAAGAACATCAGAGAAGTCTTCCCTGTTCCCATGTCTCATGACCAACATGAGTGGCTCTCCCACGCCCACTGAGGGAACACCAACAGCCACAGACAACATGATCAACCCCCAGTCCACAGTGGCTGTAAGTGCTATCCCAGAGGGAACTGGGATAAATGATGAGTGGTCTAAGGTGCAACTAATGGTCAAAGCAGAGTCACCCACCTGCAGCTGAGGAAAATTGTTAGCCTGCTGTAGTGGTAAAGACTGTTTGCTTAACTTTTTCTTTTTATGGCTGGAAAAAGGACAGACCGTGGAATCAACAGTTTCTTCCATGGTCAAGCTGAAAATGCTGCCTCTTTCACAGAGAATACAAGCAGCAAAAGCCAGTAAAAATTGTCTTTAAAAGTTACCTTTTTCACATAAAAACACAATAAATACCACTTTAAAATAGTTAGCCAGACAAAAACAGTAAAATAAACACAATTTCTTCACAGAAATTTTTTTTTAATTACTTCAAACAAATTTAAACTGACAGGAAAAAGGTGCTCTCATTTAAAAGTACAATACAGTGTTGTAACAATCTCCAACCACCGGGCCATGGAGCACTTGGTACTGGGCCATCAGGTAAGTGAATGCCTGTATGAGTGTGTTTATGTGTCTGCGTGTGTGAGTGAATGTGTGCATGAAAGGAAAAGAGAGTGTGTGTGTGTGTGTGTGTGTGTGTGTGTGTGTGTGTGTGATCGTAAGAGTGAGAGCGATGTTTGACTGAATGCAGGTACGAATGAGGAAGTGACTATGTGTGTGTGTATGTGTGAGATCTAGAGAGTAAGAGCGATGTATGAATGAATGCATAAGTGGGTGTGTGGCGTGTGGGTGTGAGACAGTGAGAGCAATGTATGAATGAATGTGTAAGTGGGTGTGACAGACAATGACAGCGATGTATGAATGAATGCGTAAGTGGTGTGTGGCATTTGTGAATGAATGCAGGTATGAATGAGGAAGTGACTGTGTGCGTGAGATCGGGAGAGTGAGAGCAATGTGTGAATGAATGCAGGTACGAATGAGGATGTGACTGTGTGTGACAGATCGGAAAAGAGTGAGAGTGATGTGTGTGAGTGAATGTGTGCATGAATGGAAGAGACTGTGTGTGTGTGGTTTGGACAAAAGGTACGCAAATGTCATTGCTGATGCCTCCAGCGATCACTCTCACTCTCTCTCTCCCCCTCTCTCCCTGTTTCACTCACTCTCTCTCACACACACACACACACACACACACACACACACACACACACACACACACACACACACACACACACCATACCTCTTAGTAGTGCAAAAAATCTGGACAAAGCCTAACAGAATGGGGGGACAGATTTTAAATATTGCTCTTATAACCATAGAAAGTTGCTAGAATAACAGGATTTGTCTTATGCATTTTTCTGAAAGATATGAGGTCTGAAATACAAACGTATATCATTACTTAATGACTTCAGTCCTCAGATCATCCCCGTGATTTGCCAGAAAATCACAAAGGTTATGAGGATCAGACCAAAACTCAGAGGGAAAAATCTGGACATTCTGCGAAAATCTGTACAGTTGAGAGAGGTATGAATGCCTCTCAGCCTCTTACTTAGATCAAAAAATCTGGACAAAGCCAACAATAATTGGGGGAACAAAGGCCCAAAATAGGGTCCATTTTAAGTACTGCTCTTACAAACTTCGTAAGTTGATGAATTTTCTAAAGAGTATGAAATATGAAACTCAACTGTCTGTCATTATTTTCTGACTTCAGCCTCAATGATCTGCCAGAGATTTGCCAGAAAACAACAATTTTATGAGAAAAAGGCCAAATATATGAGGCAAAATCTGGACATTCTGTGGAAATATGTACAGCTGAGAGGTATGCTGGACACAGCCAAATAATAGGGACAGATTTTAAATATTGCTCTTATAAACATAAAATCAGTAAGGTTGCCATTAGGTTTTCTTACCTTTCAATCATAACAGATCAATGTTATGCTGTTAAGCAGAATGTACACTTTTTTTATTTTGGCAGTTATTGCCAACATTCTTTTTATTGCACTTTGGAGCTTTTCTTCCAGGGTCTGGCCTCCTTATTAAACAAATATCAAATAAATAAATATCTACTTTATTATGCATGCCATGAGATGGCCGGTCCATGGAAAATTGTCTTACATTGATACCAGTCCTTGGTGCAAAAAAGGTTGGAGACCATTGTGTTAAAACACAAACTTCCAGCTTAATAACTTTTCTGAACATGAAAATGTTACTAAATAAACAATTTACTTTTAAATGGAAAGTTTTATCCCCCAGGCAAAGGAATAGCATAAACCGACCACAGTTCCTCACAAACCTCTTTGGCAGCAGGAAAGTTCTGAAGGTCTTGGCATCCAAATCTCAGCTTGAGCTGACTGACTGATTGGGTATGAGGAACATGCCCTGAAGCTTTGGAAGCTGGCTAGATGTTATATCCTATACAGGATATTACCCACGTAGTTAAGGCTACTGCAGCAGTGATCAATATGATGAACACTTTTCACCCAAAGAGTCAGGTTCAAAGTACAAGGGTGAATTAAAGTAACTTTGCATAACTTGTCAGATTTCATAAGAAGCAGGTGGCTAAGATTCAAGCTCAAACAAGGAACACAAGTTCCAGTACACTCTTGGATCTCTCCAGAAGTAAAAAAAAAGGGGGGGGGGCAGGGAATTAAGGAAGAATAAAAATGGACAACACATATGGAACGGTATGGTGAGTATCTAACTTTTTAATCTTAAGTTATCATTTTCATTTATTCCTCAAATGATGGGACAGAGTTCACAGCTACTGTAACCTTCGGAGGCCCCTAAAGAAGGATATTCTGGAGCACTGCTGAGCCAAACACCATGCCACTCTGTTCCCAGAAATCAAATCCATCTTGTAATGAGCAATGAAAGTGTGTGGATTAGCCCAAGTTGCAGCTGCACAAAAGTCATCTAAAGAAACCACCACAGATCTTGTGGAACTGGCCCTAGAAGCCTTTAGTAAAGATAAACTCAATTTATCATAGATAAAGACTATACAATCAGTCATCCATTTGGCAAATGCAACTTTAGATACTGAACTGCCTAATATGGTAGGAGAAAAGGAAACAAAACTGGTCAAATTTCCTAAAGTCTTTGGTTCTATGAAGGTAGAAACAAAGTTGTCTATGCACATCCAACAGATGTAACATGAAATCTTCTTTGTTTGAAAAACTGGGATATTAATGACCTGGTTAACATCTGACTCAGAAGCTACCTTGGGCAAAAAGGACAGATTAGTTTACAACACCACTCTGTCTTTGTGAAAAATTAGCTAAGCAGGCTTGGAGGACAGAGCCTGGAGTTCAGATACTTTTCTAGCAGACGTAACAGACACTAGAAAAATGATTTTCCAAGATAAAAAAATTTAGGTCAGCTTTGGCTGAAAGTCCAAAAACAGATTGAGTTAATGTCTGAAGCATTATATTTAAATCTTAAGAGTCTTTTAATAGAGGTCTAAGCAAAAAAAGCTCCCTTGAGAAAGGCCTTGCACAATTTAGAAGAGGCTAACAGAGTTATTTTTGCCCATGCGGAGATTAGAAATGGCAGCCAAATGAACTCAACTAGCTCCTTCACTAAATATTGAAGATAAAACTTCAAGGATTTCTGGCACAGACCTTAAAAAGCATCCAGATCTTTGCTAAGGGCCCAGAAGACAAATCTTTCCCATTTACTCTTGTAAGAATTTCGACTAGAATCCTTATGGGAAAATAAAATATGACGGACTGGGGAGGAGAGACTGGGCTGCCTAGCTATCAGTGGAACTGGAGAAACCTTGCAGGTAGGTTGAGGCCTTTTATGTCAGGGTGAGACAGGAGGTCCAGAGTTGTATCTAGAATCCAGGGTGGATGTTGAAGATGAGGCCAGTGGAATGGGACCCAAATCTGACGAAGCCACAAGGGTGCAATGAGGATAACCATGCTCTTCAACTGAACTGTTTTCTGAAGAAATTGGGAATTAGTGTTAAGGGTGGAAAAGTATATAGGAGTGCCAATCATGAACTACAGCATTTCTTTTTGACTCCCTCAGGGGGGGTCAGGGTGAGGAACCTGCTGCACTTGTTAAGGAGAGAGGCAAAAAGACTGCAGCATGACTGGCTCCACTGACAGAAAATTCTCTCCGCCACACTGACGTTGAGAGATCACTTGTGGGGCATCTGGACAGACCTGCTTAGTTTGTCTGCAATCACAATGGATTTCCCCAGGATGTGTGTTGCTATTAGAAAGCAACTGGGAGAGATCACCCATTGCCACACCTTCAATTTCTCGACAAAAAGTTAAGCTCTGGATCCCCTTTGTTTGCTGCTGTACCAGACTATCAACACACAACTTTCCCAGATGGGAGTGCATCTTGAAAGGCTTGCAACACAAGAAGCTGTCATCTCTAGGACACTGATATGCATCTTTGCCTCTTCCGGGGACCAAATACCTCAGAGTGGACTGTCGTTCCCAAGTAGCAACTACCCTCCCACTTCACTTAGGAGGCATTTGTGGTCAATGTGGCCTTGGGAAGGGGAAAAACAAAGGGACAGCCATCGCAGAGCTGGTTTGAATGAATCCACTGCAGAAGATACCTTCTGCATGCTCAACTGATCTTGGCTGGCATGGATAATGGATGTTGCAGAATGGACCATCAAGTCACCAAGAGTTCATTAAAGGATTCTCATATGAAACCTGGTCAACAGAACAAGGACAACAGTTGCTGCCATGGAACCCAAAGCCTACAGTATCAGTCAGGCTAGAAGACATGAATTCAGGATCACATTCTTGACTTGGGACTGCAGTGACTTTATTCGAGTGAAAGAAAGAGAGGCTATCTAATGGACTACCGGGTCTAAATGAGCACCTATGAATGCCAGACACTGGGTTGGGGTGAGATGAGACTTGTCGTAATTGACTATTATTCCCAGATGAGAAAACAACTGGAACAAGTAGTCCCTTGCCTGTATTAGTCAATGCCTGGCTGGGGCAGTAAGGAGCCAGTCGTCTAGATATGGAAACACTAGGAATCCCAACAGCCTCAAGTGAGCTGCTACTACTGCCACACATTTGGTGAACACCCTGGGGGCTGTGGTGAGACCAAAGGGTGGTACTCTAAACTGGTAATGACTCGCTCCCAGCCTGAAGTGTAGGTATCTCCTGGAGCACATGTTCACTTTATTGTGATAGTACTTATACGGAAGATTTAACAAGCACATCCAATTGTCCTTTTGCAGCAGAGCCATCCATCTAATGACCTTTCAATAAACCATGTCCATCTGAAACTTTGTATACTGAACACACTGATTCAACTTGCCAAGATCCAGAATAGGTTTCAGGTCCCCTGTTTTTTTTGGCACTAAGTACAATACTGAGAAAGTTTCGGTCCCCCTCAAGTCTGGGGGAACCTCTTGGAGGATTCTTTTTCTAGCAGCTTTTTATTTCTAGAAAAACTGCTTCCCTCTGACTGGATGGGACATCGGGGATTTTCTTCAGAACTGTGGGAGGGGTTAGAGAAAATGGTATGGTATAACCTCTGGATACAATTCTCTGTACCCACAAATCTTTTGTGATACACAGCCAGGCTCTCTGGTACAGGGATAAATAACCCTTAACTGCCTCCAGAGAGGGACAGTCTGGCCTCCCTTCAGGAGTGTTGGCAGGGCCTATCTGAGGAAGAATCTCTAGAGCCCTGGTTCTGCAGACCACCTCTGCCATGAAGATGGCGTCTTCCATTTGAGTTCCCCCTCTGCCCCTAGGGGAACTATCTCTGCAAGAGTCCTAGAAAAGACCGTGGGACTTCTTAAACCACATCTTTCTGCTACTTTGCTGGTTCATAGAGAAGGAACTTTGAGGGGTAGAAAAACTATCACACAGTAGACAGGGTCTTTCCCTCTTGTTCACAACCTGGAGAATGTATCCTTAACCTTGGGGCCAAACAGAGAAGATTTGTCAAAGGGCACATTTACAAATGAAGACTTAAATGGTTCCACAAAATCACATAAGTGCATCCAGGCATTTCTTCTAATGGCTATGAATGAACCCACCACCCATGAGGTACCTTCCACAGCATGAGAGATCAACATCATGGACGCATTTGAGATAGACTGGAGGGTGGCCAGCTGCAAGGAGATTCTGTTTTCTTCCTCAGAGAACATGGACCCAGAAAGAGATTTTGCAAGGTCCTTGATCAAATCCCTTTGCAGTCTCATAAAAAGTGCCAACTCATTCAGTGACCTAAGGGCAAAGGTCACTGAAGCATAAGCATGCTTACGAAATCTATCTAATGCCCTAGACTCTCCGTTAGGGGGATGGACACAAGAACTCTGTTCTGCTAGTTCCTTTCTTGTAACTGCAACCACAGCTATGGCAGTCTTTTGGGGGTGGGGCAAGAATTTATTTTTTTTTTTTTTTAGGTATTGTCTCAACAGAGTCAGTCTCCTTCCACACCCACTGAGAGACTAAGTCAATGATCTAATCAACTGGGAGGGGGGGTCTCCCAAGAAGTAGATGGCCAGACCAGAAAGCCTCCAGGAACACCGAATCCTCCTAGGTGGGGGTATCGGAAGACAACCACCTTTTTGCTTCAAGAGCTCCAGGATGTCTCCAAAGAAGACAGCATAAGTTGGTGAAGTGGGGGACCCCTCCCCTTTATCAAAATCAGTGTCCTCTGTAAGAGATTCTTGGGGGGAATCGAAGTGCCTCCTCTTGCACATCCTCTTTTAAGGGACTGCCTCAGTGAAGTGTTCTGGGGAAGTGTCGGAAGAGATGGTAATGCCATGATGAACTGGCTGGGGCGGGGGGGTGGCTCAGGTTGGCTGTCCCAGTGAAAGAGATGGTCGAGGTTCACAACAGAGAACAGCATGAGGAAAGGTTGTCTGATCGGATGGAAGCAGGAATGTCTGTTCTCTAGTCAGAGAGAAAACCCTATCCACAGTCTCGAATGCAGAACGTCTAGAAGAAACAGAAGTTAACGGCTCTAAAGCTGGAACCTCGCAGATCTTTGGCTCCTACAACCCCAGCAGCCCTGAATCAGAGGAAGGAGTTGGACCCATGCTCTCTAGCACTAAGCTCCAAGGGGAAGAGATGCCTCTGAAAGCTTCAGAGTTGAGTCTAAGCCCTCGGATATGGTGCCGATGCTTCAGCTCCAAGAGTCCTCCAGTTCCAAAACACTCGGTGCAGGCTACCTCAAGGAAGCTACTAGAGTCGAAGAGTGCACAGTCTTTGGCTAAAAGGCAGACACCCCCAGGGATCTCAGATCCAATGGCTCTGAAACAGAAGGAAGGATCAGAGAAGGAGATACCAGAGTGGAAGTGGACAGAGGTCAGCTCCCAGGCCCAGAAGGGGTCAGAGCAGTAAGAACCCCCACCTATATCTGTGCTCTGAGAAATTTCATCATCATGGCCACGTCTGCTTCAGAAAGGCTTCTGGAGAATCAAAAAGGACGTAGTGGAAGGAGGTCTGGAATGTCTTTGAGATTACTCCTCTAGGAATGAAGAGGGGAGCCTGGATGAAATCAGACTCAATGGAAGTGGTAGGGTATGGATCCGAGGAGATCTTGATTTTTGAATCGCTGGATCACAGAATGATGTATCTAACTTTTTCCGAATCTTATTTAATTAATGTATTTAATATGCTGCGGTTGTGCAGCAGTAGCGATGTTGCCTCACAGCAAGAGGTTCTCCTGTTCGATTCTCGAGTGGAGTGCGGGGAGTGCCTTCTGTGTGGAGTCTGCATGTCCTTCCCGCGGTTTGGTGGGCGTTCGAAAGACATGCGTAAATGGGCGTGCCTTCGCTGAAGGTTGAATGTCGAGCTGGCACCTCGGCGTTTGTGAAAATCTACTGCCAATCATTAGCGGACCGGAGTTCCGCTGTGGCGACCCCTAACCGGGAAAAGCCGAAAGACAACAACACATTTAATTAATTTATTTAACATTTGTTTACCGGGAAAGTCTGACTTGGAATAAAGCCAATTTTCAGCAGAGGCCCAGAGAGAAACGCTCCAGATGCATGTCTTTGTAATGTGGGAGGAACGGAGCACCTAGAGAAAATCCACAGAAGTGCAGGGTGGACATGCAGACTCTGCACAGAAGGCACCCAAGTCAAGAATCGAACTGGAGAACCCCTTGCTGTGAGGCGACAATGCTACCACTGCGCTGAAGGCTCCACTGTAGGAGCCGAACCCGAAGTTGAGGATCAACCTGGAGACCTTTGCTGGGACTCCTTATCCTTAGAGTGTCGACTTTTGATTTCTCAGACTTTTTAAAGGGGATTTGAGCCCCAGCTGTTCTTGTGGTCTGTCAAGGCCCTAGAACTAAATCCGGAGTAAATGATACAGACAAGATGAGCTGGACCAAAACAATACACATATTCTCTGTGGGCAACAGAATTTGGGATCTTATTGTTGAGTGTAATTAGGGTGGCTGCCAAAAACGCAATTACTAGAAAATGGAGCAAAGTCTAAACCAACTGTACTAGAAGTAGCAAACATAGTAAGAGAGATAAAACAACTGGAACTGAGATCTTTAGAAAAGGGTAGGAACAAATTGGATAGGAAAAATGGGAATTGTGGGGACAATACATGCAGAGGAGAAACAAGGATTAAAAGAAGGCAGGATTTGAATGAGCTATGTAATATCTGACTGACAATGACTGGACAGATTATACATGATGTAAACTGTTTGGAAATACAGTCGTATCATCATGGTTTGTAATGGAAAATGTCTATAACTGAAATTATGTTGGTATGATTTATTTTCATTTATATAAATGTAAGACTGCCTATGTCAAACGTGATAATTTAATAAAGATGTTTCTTGTTTAATAAAAAATAATTGGGATCTTATGCCCACAATTTTTAAATCCAGAGGATTTGTCTGACATCTTAAAAATGTATTCTTCTGATCTTCCAGTAATTGCTTCCTCCCCCTTTCGCTGTTGCCTGCTGGCTATGCATCTCTCCCCTCAGTCAATTCCATTTCTTCTATCTTTCTGAACCTCTACCCAATCATTAAGGTGATCCCTTTCTTGCCTAATTCACTTTGAATTGCCTAATATTTCCATTATTATGTACCTGTTTAATGTACAGTGCTAAAGGTTTCTCTCTGGTTAACCCATCCCTTTTCTTTAAGCTCATCAATTTTGCCTTTCATCCCTTCCCTGTTTCGTTATTTTAGATGCATTCTTTCCCTTCTTCATTGTAATACAAAAAAGAAGTTATGTTCTTACCATAACATTCCATCTGTGCTGTCGATGTTCATTCATTCATGACAAATGGGTTTCGGTTCCATTCTCGGAACTGGCTCGGACGATATAACAAGTTCGTGCCAGCCAAAAACTCTCGAGCTAAGGTTACCCACAGTGCCTCTCTTTCTCATCTCTTCCGATAGAGTTTGCCCGCAAGAATAAGCAAGCGGAGGCTTTGACTTAGCAAATACCCTATCACACAACTAGGACAAAATCGGAACCTCCACTAGTCTTTGGAGGGGGGTAGAAGGGTGGGATGCCATAAATGAATGAAGACAGACAACACAGATGGAACGTTATGGTAAGAACATAACTTCTTTATCTGATGTTGTCAATCTTCATTCATTCATGACAGATGGGATAGAGTCCCTATCTACTTTAAGTCCTGAGAGGCCCTGTGGAAGGATATTCCTGAGCACCACTGAGCCAAAGGATGCTCTCCACCATGTCCAATTTGTAACAGGTGATAAAGGTATGAGGGGTAGCCCAAGTAGCTGCTGTGCAAATGTCATCCATAGAAGCTCTCGAATGAAAGGCTATGGAAGTAGCAACTGATCTGCTTGCATGCACCTTGACTTTAGTTGTTAAACACATTTTATTTTGTTGATAGACAAAGGAGATGCAGTCTTTCAGCCATTTTCCCAAAGTGACTTTAGAAACTGACTTACCTAACTTGGTCCCTGAAAAAAACAGGAACAACTGGTCTGATTAGCGGAATGATTTAGTCCCAAGTAAAAATGCAACTGTCTATGTACATCCAATAAATGCAAAAAGAAGTTATGTACTCATCATAACGTTCCATCTGAGTAGGTAACTTCATTTGTCAGCAACCTGTGGGTATTGGATCCGATCCGGATCTGAGCCGGCAGCTTTCCAAGCTAGAGATCCGAGCTCCAAGCTCCTCCCCCTTACCCATAATACCCTGCTACCTCCTTCCAGTCCTCAGATCGAGTTTGCCCTATTAGCACAAAATACCAAAGAAACAAACCACCTGAACATCCTAACCTGATACCAGCTAGGAGTGAAACAACGATTATTCAGGTGACTAACTACAGGTTAGGGGGACGGAGGGGGGGTCGATTGCTGACAAATGAAGTTACCTACTCAGATGGAACATTATGGTGAGTACATAACTTCTTTATCTGAAGTAGTTAACTTCATTTGATCAGCAACCTGTGGGACAGAGTCCCCAGCTACCAAAAACTTGGGAGGTCCTCATGGAAGGATATTCCGGAGCACTGCAGAGCCAAATGATGCCCTCCACCTGGATATCAAATCCAACTTATAATGTGTAATAAAAGTATGAGAGGAAGCCCAAGTAGCCGGAGAACAAATGCCATCAAAGGGCACCCTTGACCAAAAGGCAGCAGAGGTAGCCACAGAGCGGGTAGAATGTGCACGAACCCCCACGGGCTCAGGTCGACCAGAGATTTTGTATGTGAGCAAAATGCAGTGAGAAATCCACCTAGCTAGAGTTACCTTCGTCACTGGTTTACCCAAAGATGGCTTAGCAAAGGAAACAAAGAGTTGCTCCGATTTCCGAGAGGCAGCCGTTCTATGCAAATAAAAGCACAACTGTCTATGCACATCGAATGAATGGAGTCTGTACTCCCCTTTGTTCTGGTAGCTAGGGAAGAAGACAGGCAGATTTAATGGATTGGTTGATGTTAGCCTCGGAAGCCACTTTAGGTAAAAAAAGAGGGATTAGTCCTGAGGGAAACTGTCTTTATGGAAGACAAGATACGGAGGTTTAGAACAAAGGGCCTGAAGCTCCGATACCCTTCTAGCTGAGGTAATAGCAATCAAGAAGGCAGTTTTCCAAGACAAATACTTTAAGTCAACCGAAGCTGCAGGCTCAAAGGGGGGACCAGTAACAGCCAGGAGGACTAAGGTTAGATCCCACAGAGGAATCGCATTCTTTACAGGAGGCCTTAAAAGAAAGGTACCCTTCAAGAAGGTCTTGCAGGTCTTAGAGGAAGCTAAGATGGTCTCCGATGTGGAAGTGGGAAATAGCCCCCATCTGAACCTTCACAGTTGAAGAACTGGCCCCCCTGATGGAAAATGTGGGATAAAAACTCAAGAACTGCTGGAATGGGAGCAGTAAAGGGATCCAAATTCCTATGCCCTGCCCAGCCAGAAAAACGTTTCCATTTACTATTGTAGACTTTCCTGGTAGAAGGCTTATGTTCTGCCACCAGGACGAATTTAACTGCGGATGAGATGCCGGGAGTCCTAGCCACTAACGGAACTGGATCAACTAAGCCGAAAGCTTGAGGTTGTCCTGGTTCGGGGTTTTCAATCCCGAAGGATGAGAGATCAGATCCGGAATGGGATTTAAGATCCAAGGAGGAGCTGCTAGATGAGACCGCAGGAATGGGAACCAGGTTTGACGAGGCCAGAATGGGGCTATGAGGATAACTCTGCTCCCCAACCGACGAGCTTTCTGCAAGAATTTTGTCATTAATGGGAGAGGAGGATAGGCATAAAAAAGACCGGATGGCCAAGCATGCACCAAAGTATCTCTGGGGCTCTCCCCTGGTGGGGGCATTAGAGCGAAAAACTCGTTGCACTTTGCATTCAAAGGCGACGCGAAGAGATCGCAGCAAGGTTGACCCCATTTGAGGAAGATCCGTTTCGCTACTAAGGGGTTCAGAGACCACTCGTAAGAGGAGAGTATAGTTCGACTCAGTTTGTCCGCTAAAATGTTGGACTGACCTGGGATGTGCGTTGCTAGCAGAAAGCGGTTGGTGGATATCGCCCACTCCCAAACTCCCATGGCCTCTCGGCAGAGAGGGTAAGACCTGGTTCCCCCCTGTTTGTTGATGTACCAGACCACTGACACGGTGTCTGTTTGAATTGCAATAGTCCCTAGAGGAAGAAGGGCATGAAGAGCCTGCAACGCTAGAAGCACCACCCTCATCTCCAGAACATTGATATGCAGAACTGTCTCTGTTTGAGTCCATGTGCCTTGGACGGTTCTGCCCATGCAATGCCCCCCCCACCCTAGGTGAGAAGCATCCGTGATCACTGTGGCTTGGGGTAGAGGCATCAAAAAAGGGCGCCCTTCCCGAAGCTCTCGGGAATGGAGCCACCAAAGCAGAGATTCCCTGCAAACCCTGCTGAGGGGAATAGGGGAGTACAATGGATGTCGAAGGATAAACCACTGGACCTGTAAGGTCCACTGAAGAACCCTCATATTCAAGCGGGCTAGGGGGTGAAAGGTTGATAGCCGCTGCCATCGACCCTAGAGCCCTCAGGACTAATTCCGCTGGTGGGGCTGAAGACTGTAGAAGAGCCAAGACGTGGAGAGTTAGGTTGCGGAGACTGTCCGACGTCAGAAAAGCCTTGGACTGAAGTGCGTCTATTCTGGCCCCTATGAAATCCAAGACCTGAGCAGGCTGAAGGGACACTTTTTTGTAGTTTACAGTGATCCCCAATTGGTGGGCCAAACGCAGGAAATAATCCCTGGCCGAGCATAGTAGATGCCTGGTGGGAGCAACGAGGAGCCAGTCGTCCAGGTAAGGAAAAACCTGCATTCCCTGAAGCCTCAGGTGGGCCGCTACAACTGCCATGACCTTGGTGAACACCCTGGGGGCTGTAGTGAGACTAAAGGGGAGGACCCTGAACTGATGGCTGGCTCCCAGCCAAAAGCGGAGAAACCTTCTGGATCGCCTGTCCATTAGAATGTGGTAGTACGCATCCTTGAGGTCTATGGAGCACATCCAGTCGTTCTCCTGCAGAAGGGGGAGAATAGATTGAATGGTGACCATCTGGAATTTTTCTTTGGCAACGGTCAGGTTCGGTGTAGACAGGTCGAGAATTGGCCTTAGGTCCCCCGCCTTTTTTGGCACCAAAAAGAAACTGGAGTAAGTGCCTGATCCGGACTGGCCTGGGGGGACGCGCTGGATGGCTCTTTTTCTTAGCAGTTCTTCTATCTCTAAGGCTGCTGCCTCTCTCTGATTGGGTGGGACATCAGGGAGGCGCCCCAACTGAGGGGGAGAACTCAGGAAGGGAATAGAGTAACCTCTGGATGTTATACGGAGCACCCAGCGATCCGTCGTGATGGACTCCCAATGTGCTAGGTGCTCCGAGAAATGCCCCCCGACTGCCTCCAGAAAGGAGCAGTCGGGCAACCCCTCAGGGTTGCTGTGCGGGTCGATCGGAAAAGGGTTCCCTCAACCCGAAATTCCTCGGCCCCCCCCCCTGTCCTCCCCTGCCTCTGAAGGATGAGGGATGAGGGGTCCTGAGCGGAACGGGATTGTTGAGATTTCAGGAACCACATCTTCGTTTGTCCTCTGTGTTTCCTGGAAAAGGACCTTTGAGGAGCCGAGAAGTGGATTCCGACGGCAGACAACGTCTTCCCGTCTTTCTTGCTCTGGAGTAGCGTATCGCGGACGGTCTTGCCACACAGCGTATAACCATCAAAGGGAGCGTTCGCGAAGGACGCCTTGAAGGGTTCCGCAAAATCGCAAAGACAGAGCCAGGCATGACGCCGTAAGGCAATGCCTGCTCCACAAGCTCTAGCCGCTCCCTCCGTGGCATGGGAGAGAAGCCGCATAGAAGTGTTGGATATCGACTTTAGAGTGGTCATTTGTGCCGAGAAGGTTCGCTTGTCCTCGGCCGACATGGACTCCAGGGGTGACCCAGCATACTCTGATTAGGTCCCGCTGAAGCCAAATTACGTGTGCCAAGTAGTTCAGTGCCCTTACAGAGAAGGTGGCTGAAGCGAACATCCGCTTTCCAATGTGGTCCATCGTCCGAGACTCCTTGTCTGGAGGATGTACCGAGGAACTTTCCTGCGCCAGTTCCTTTTTGGTGGTAGCCGCCACCACCATGGCATCTATTGGGGCACCTGTGATCCACGCTGTCCTGTCTGTTGGGGGGCTAAGGATTTTATCTGGTCTCCTGGGTATCGGCACTACAGTGTCCGGCTCCTTCCACTCCCTGGTAGTTATAAGGTCTACCAGGGGGTCGGCCGGTGGAAACACCCACGAAGTAGATGGGCCTGCATCAACCGCCTCCAGAAACACAGACTCAGAGGAAGGCTTTTGGGCTGACCACCCCCCTCTAATGTGCAGCATCTCTATGATGTCTCCAAAGGAGACATCCTCGGGGGTGTGACCTGGGGGAACCTTCCCCTTCCTCCAAGTCAGTGTCTTCCGTAAGGGACTCGGGGGAGTCCAAGTGCCTCCTTTTACACTTTCGTTTGTGAGGGGACCTCCTCGGGGGGCTGTCCGAGGAGGGCTCACCAACCAGGTCATGTTCCTCTAGGAGAACCATCTGGGACATAGACGCAAGCTGTCCCTGGGGCCGGATGATGGAGGACAGGCCTGTCTGCGAGGGAATGGCGGGTGGATCCATAGCATGAGCCTGGGGCCTCGAATCCCTTGAAAGGACCCTCTCCACAATGTCGATGCCGAGGGTGAACCGCTCTCCCTGGGATCCGAGAGCAGCACCCTCGGATCAGACGTGTGGATCGGCGACAGAGTCGATGCAATCGGACCCGAAAGAGAAGTGCGCTCCGACCACAATGGAGCCGAAGACACACTAACCCCTCCGGATCTGAGGCTCGGCTCACGGCCCCGACAGCTCGGATACGAAAAAGGACCTGACAAACCCGAGGGTACAGCCGGTGTCGAAGTAGCGATTACTATCAGCGCCGACACCCTGACTCCGACGCTACCCGGATCCGACGGCTCCGAAACCCGATAGTGGATCGGAGAAGGAGCAATGGGGGCAAAGAAGGGGGCCGAGCTCCCCCCCGGAGGGGGGGGGGGAGGCAAGAGCACTCCCATCTGCATTTGGGCCTGGAGAAAACAACACATCATCCGGTCCATGTCCGCATCTAAAAGGCTCCTAGTGGATCTAGAAGAAGCCGCTGAGGCTGGCCGGAAAGGCCACCTCAACGACCTAGAAGATGACCGGGTCTCCTCCTCCAGCTCCGGAGAGAAACGTGGAGAATGAAACCGAGAGGGGGAATACCCGGAGACCTGTAGGGGAGAACCGAGCTGCTTAGCCGGCGGGGCCGAGGGGACAGAATCGGCCCGCCACTTGTGGCTCCTATGCCTCTCCCCGTCACGCTTGTCTCTTTTGTCTCTCTTCCTGGAGTCTCTCTCTCCCTGAGCTGCAGTGGAATTTGAGTCCCGGCCAGCGGAGCAGGAACAGTTGGCGAACAGACGCAGCTGCGGCTAGTGCCACTGAGGGAGAGGAAGATGAAGGAGAATCCGCGGGCAAAAGGCCCACAAGGATTATCTTGGTCCTCCTGTCCCTCAAAGCCCGGGGGTTAAAGGCTGCACAAATTTAGCAGCCTGATGACAGATGGACCACCCCCAGGCAAATAACGCACTGAGTGTGGCCATCAGCTGGGGACAACTTATGGCCACACTCAGAGCATTTAGAAAATACGGCCTTAGGGCCTTCAGCCATATTAACATACACACACACCTTCACACACAGATAAGGGGAAGGGAACTACAACTAACAGACTACTATATAAAAAAAAAATTACTAAGTATACTAAGGGTCGGAAGGAAACACAGACGGACACAATTTTTGAAGAACAAACTAGAGAATAAACCCTCTAATTTACTCACAAACTACCAGGAGCTCGTCTCTCGATCTTCAAGAAGCCGTGGCAAACGATATCTGAGAACTGGAGGGAGGTAGCAGGGTATTATGGGTAAGGGGGAGGAGCTTGGAGCTCGGATCTCTAGCTTGGAAAGCTGCTGGATCAGATCCGATACCCACAGGTTGCTGATCAAATTAAGTTAACTACTTCAGATACAATGTTCTCCTTTGTTAGAAAAATTTGTGAAGAAAACTAGCAGGTCAATGGATTGATTAATACTGAAATCTGATACAACTTTGGGTAGAAAGGAGGGGTTAGTCCGAAGAGATACTCCCTCTCTCTGTGATAAACTATGCAAGGGCGATTTACACACATGGCCTGTAATTCTGATATTCTCCTAGCTGAAGTGATGGCTACCAGGAATAAAGTCTTTCAAGACAAAAATTTTATATTGCAAGTGGCAGCTGGTTCAAACGGTAGACGAGTCAAGGTCTGTAGGACTGGTGTCAAATTCCAAGGTTCAATTGACTCTTTAAAGGGTGATTTTAAATGCTTGACTCCTTTTAAGAAGGTTTTGCAGAGACAGTGAGATATTAAAAAGAAAACATTGAAACCATTATGGAAATTTGAGACAGCTGCTAAATGGACTCTGATAGCAGAAGCTGAGGCTCCTGAATGAAGTAAGGTTGATAAATATTCCAGCACTGTATAAATCGGAGCTGAAAAGGGGTCAAGTCCTTTTTCTCAGGACCACAACACAAATCTGTTCCACTTACTATAATAACAAATTTTCCTAGTGGATGGTTTATGGGAAGCTAGAAGTATTTGTTGTACAGGGGAAGACAGATTATTTTGCCTGGCAATTACTGGAAGTGGAGGTACCAAGCTGTCAGCCTGAGGCTCGATAGGTTTGGATGGACCAACCCCTGTGGATGTGCCAGTAATCCTGGTGTTGGGGTCCAGAGTCCATGGGCAGTGAATTAAGTGAGGCCAAAGGAAGAGAAACCAGACTTGTCAGGGCCAATTGGGTACAATGAGGATTACTTTGCTTCTCAACCGATGTGCTTTCTTTAAAAAAGTGGAATCAGGGGAAAGGCATAAAGCAGTCTCAGGGGGCAATCGTGTACAACAGCGTCCCTTTGGGACTCCCCTTGAGGGGGGATTAGGGCAAACTAGTTGCTGCATTTGTGGTTGATGGGCGATGGAATTAGATCACAGCAAGGCTGACCCCAGTGGCAGAAACTCTCCGACACTACTTTGGGATTGAGAGACCAATCGTGAGGCAAGAGAATGCACCTGCTCAGTTTGTCCGCAATCACGTTGGAAATCCCGGGAATGTGCGTTGCTACCAGAAAGTGGTTGGAGGCCATCGCCCATTGTCAGACTCTCATGGCTTCCCGACATAACAGGTAGGATCTGGTTACCCCATTTGTTGATATGCCAGACGACAGACATGCTGTCTGAATAGATAGCAATTGTCCTCGACGGTAGGGCAGATTAGAATGCTTGCAACACCAGAAGCACCACCCTCAGTTCTAGGACACTGATATGCAAATTAGCCTCTAAGGGGGACCAAGTGTCTTCGATCGTCTTTGCCTGAAAATGACCCTCCCACCCTCTCAGGGATGTGTCCATGGTCACTATGGCCTTGGGCCGAGGGGGTAAGAAGAGATGACTCCATAACTCCTTTTCAGACTTCATCCACCAATTCAGATCCTGCTTGCAATGGTTTGTTATGCGGATTGGATGGGACTTAAAATGTATTAATAGGGACCACTATGACGCTAGGATCCACTGTAGTAGCCTCATATGGAGTCTGGCTAGGGGAACTATGGTTATTGTTGCTGCCACTGACTCGAGCAGTTGAAGGACTAAACGAGCTGGGACTTTGTCCTGAGAGAATATCACCTGGAGCTGATATCTTAGCCTCTGTAGTCTGTGATGAGGAAGAGTGACAAGACAGGACCTCATGTCAAATGTTGCTCCTATGAATTCTCGGCTTTGAGAAGGGACTAGTTTCAACTTCTCCTTATTTACTGAGATACCCAAGAGCTGTGGCAGCTGTAGTGCAAGGCGAAGAACATTCTTGGGGTTGTGGAGAGACCAAAGGGCAATGCTCAGAATTGGTAATGATTGGCTCCCAGCTGAAAGCAGAGATCTCCTGGAGCACTTGTCCATATTTATGTGGTAATACACATCTTGGACCTCTATCAAGCACATCCAATCATCGTTTTCCAGAAACGGGAGGACAGACTGAACCATGATAATCTGGAATTCGGTGTGTTTGATGAACTTGTTTAGGATGCTGAGGTCTACAACTGGCCTCTAAGTCCCCTGTCTTTTTTGGCATTAAAAAGAATCTGGAGTAAAATCCGGATTCTACTTGGTCTGGTGGGACTGTCTGGATGACTCTCTTTTCGAGCAGCTTTTGAATTTCTTATGCTGTTGCGTCCCTCTGACTGGGTGGAACGTTAAGGATTCACCTTTGTGGCCTAAGGCAAAGATCGAAGGGAATGTAGTAACCTCTGATAATTACTGACTACACCCAGGAATCTGATGTTATTGAATGCCAGGCTAAGTGGTGCAGAGAGAATTGTCCCACGACTGCTTCCAGAACCAAGCAATCGGGTCTCTCTTCAGAAGCGCTGGCAGGGCTGCCTGGAAAAGGAATCTATGGAGCCCTGGTTACGTGGGTCCCCTTTGCCACAGGGGTGGTGGGGTGCATTTCTGATGAGTTCTCCCCTCTGCCTTAGGGGGAAAACTCGCCACGTGTGTCACAAAAAAAGCCATTGGGATTTTCTGGACCACATTTTTCCACTTCTCCGATTCCTAGTGTAAGATAGTTGAGGAGTGGAAAAATGTACGCCCAAAGCAGACAGGGTCTTGCCATAATTTTCACACCTGGCTAACGTGTCTAACTTTTGGACCAAAGAGAGAAGAAGCATCAATGGGAGCGTCGACGAAGGAAGACTTGAAGTGGTCTGCATAATCGCACAAGCGCATCCAGGCATGAATTCTCAAGACAACGCCTGAACCTGCTGCTCTAGCCAGCCCTTTGGTTGTATGCACAATCAACCGCATGGACGAATTAGATATCAACTCCAGGGTGGCAAGCTGGGGGGCAACTTTGTCACATACCGCAGACACTGCTCCTGCTAAGGTTCCTGAATGTTGTGCGATCAGGTCCCTTTGAAGATGGGTAAAATGTGCCAAATAATTCAACAACTGTATAGCAAAGTTTGTTGAAACATAAACCCACTTCCCTAATCTGTCCAATGTCTGAGACTCTGTTTGGAGGAAGGACAGCAGGACTCTCCCCTGAGAGTTCTTTCTGTGGCCACCACCTCCATAGTATCTACTAACAAGCCTTTGGACCAGTAGGGGTGATCCTCTGGGTGGAAGAGTATTTTGTCTGGTCTCCGGGGGATTGGCTCAGTGGTGTCAGGAGCCTTCCAAGCACGCTGCATGATGTGCTTGACCAACTCATCTGCAGGCAGGTCACCCAGGAAGAAGAGGGTTGGGCAAAGAAAGCTTGCAATA
The DNA here is from genome assembly GCF_019279795.1 of Protopterus annectens. Taxonomy (NCBI): domain Eukaryota; kingdom Metazoa; phylum Chordata; order Ceratodontiformes; family Protopteridae; genus Protopterus; species Protopterus annectens. The sequence continues at coordinate 1,344,937,295 of NC_056731.1, forward strand.
ACACAGATTCCTCCGAGGAAGGTTTGGGGGGCTTCCAATCACCCCTCTGTTTCAATATCTCTAGTAGATCTCCAAAGGAGACATCTTCAGGGGGCAACCGTGGGGACCCTTCCCCCTCATCATAATGTGTATCTTCAGTGAGGGATTCCTCTGGTGAATGAATGTGCTTCCTCCTGCACGATCTCTTATGGGGTGGCTCATCAGGGGGGATGGTCTGAAGAGGACTCCGAAGGGAGGGTACCCTGTGGTAGGGTATCTTACTGCCCCCATGCCTGTTGCCCCAATTTAGTTGACTGTGGCAGCTGCAATCCAGAGGGCATATATATATATATATATATATATATATATATATATATATATATATATATATATATATATATACATTCCAGCACCGAAGGAGCCAACTGTGAGCCAGTTGAGGGGAGTGCCCTCTCCATAACCTGGAAGGCAAGCCCGCCAAAAGAGAGATGGGTGCCCGGGACCGAGAAAGACAACCTCGGAACTGGGGTCACACCCCGCTCCGACGACCCCACCTCCAGGGAAGTAGCTTCGAGAGGACTCGGAGCTGTCAAAGCAACCAGAACCATAGACGGCATTGTAGAAAAAAAGTGGTGCTATACTAGAGATCACGGTGCCAAGAGACCAGTCACGGTCTCAAGGGTGGGTCGGCTCCGATTGAGCCATGGTCCACAGGGTAGGTTCTGGAACCACACTAAGATTCACAGATGGAACTGAAGAAGCAGGCATTGGGAGGGGCATTGGCATACAGATCTCCAAGACCTGTTGGGGGTTTGAAGGAGGAATACAGGTTGGAGTCTGTGGAGAAAAACCCTTGGCTTCGGGTGGGAGTGAGATCCTGGATAGGGTTGGGATGCCTCTGGCCGCTAGGAGCTGATCCACAAGTCTCACTACATCAAGCTCCGAAAGACTCATGGTGAATGAGTGGACATCCCCGATGGAGATTCTGGCCAGTCAAGAAATGCAGCAAGCTGCTGTCTAACAAAGGGTCAATGGACGGGGAGTATCGGGTCCTGGCTAGTGTCTGGACCTTCAGCACTGTGGTCGAATGACCTGAAAGTTGTGATGGGGGGAAGTGACCAATTTTAAGGGAGAAGCTATTGTCAATGCAGAGAGGATCTGTGATACTGTGGAAGGGGTCGGGTACCATGGCAATTGATGTAGTCGGTTCCATAGTCGAAGACAGCACTGTGGAAGGAGTTTTAGGCTCTGCTGCTGAGATAGTTCTCACTGTCAGTTTGACATGTTTAGTCTTCGGTTCAGTATGAACCTGGGCTTTAGACGTTTTCGGTTCCTGTGACTGAGGAGACGTTGGGACCGAATGCCTCCTCCTCTTTGTCTCTTTCTTAGGAGGGTTTGATACCTTCACCTCAAATAAAGCCTATGAGAAAGAGATTTTTAGCAGACCCTTTAAATTAACCTATTTTTACTCTCTGCTAAGGTGTGGGCACTAAAGCCCTTACAGAGTTCGCACGGAGGTTGAACTTGCAAGTGTGGTACTCCGAAACAGTACACTCAGGAGAGATTCCAATCGGAATTTGGCATCTTCCTGCCACATTTATCACACTGCTTAAAGCCAGTGGTACCTTTGTCAGCCATTGGCAAAAAATCCACAAACAACAAGAAATTCTGTCAAACGATCAAGCGAAACGCACGCACGCGCGCACACACACACACACACACACACACACACACACACACACACACACACACACACACACACACACACACACTAAGGACACTTTTTTTTTTTTTTAATATAAACAATGGTAATAAAGATATACCCAAGATGGTAAAAGGAAGGAAGGAAAAAATACCACTGATGGTAAAGGGAAGAGAGGGGCCTGTACCGACAATAGTACAAAAAAGTATCAACAAGGTAATTAGGAGAAGGAAAAGCACTCACACAGTAAAAATATATATATATATATATATATATATATATATATATATATATGACTAAACAATAAAGAGATTTTAAAAGAATAGAAGCAAAAAATTGAAAGATTTTTATGAAAAATATAACACTTCGCTTGAGAGCAGACCTGACGCGTCTTGAATCTCTCTGTGGCAAACAAGATCTGAAAAGATCAGGAAAGGGCCACTATATGGGGAACCTTAGCTCGAGAGTTTCTGGCTGACGCGAACTTGTTATATCAGCTGAGTCAGTTCAGAGGACGGAACCAAAACCCATCTGTCTTGAATGAATGAAGACTGACATCAGATATTATTTTATTTTTATCTTGCCCTTTCCTAAGCATCAGTGTCTCTTTTGTTATCCTGGATAACAGCCACCCTTTGTGTTCTTCCCTATACCTTTACAGAGAGAATTCGGTCCCCTCCTCCACTCATACTTGAATGTCTCTCATTCGACCACTACAGCTGCTCTGTGTCCCTTGAGCTCATATTCCTCTACACTTTTCTCCCACTGTGCTGCCTCTTCCATCCTTCCTTATCTTTAATTTGTGAAATTTATTTCTCATCAATCTCCTCTAAAGTTGATGATTTTTTTCTTCCAGTTATTTTTCTTATTCACTTAAGACACAGAGGCACAAACATTAACAGAAAAGAAGACAACCCATATTAACATTTAGCATATTTAACAATTATTCACTCTAACATTACATACATTGCTTAATTCCTGCCTTCTCAAACCTTTCTTCACCTCCTTTATTTCTATGTAATTTACACCTTCCTTTCTCTAAAGATCTCATTTCTGGTTCTTTTATCTTCCTCACAATATTCAGTATTTTGTTGTCATCTGGTTTAGATTTTGATTTTCTTTTCTAATAATTGCTTTTTGGCAGCCAATATCATTAAACAAAGTAAAGCCTTACTATTTTTAAGCAACTTAAATACCGAGTCTCGTGTCTAAAAAATAACTTCCTTAGTTAAATGCATTTGTTCCCCCCAACATTTCTGTTAAAGTGCTCTGTAAAAAGAAGTTATGCCTTACCATAACGTTCCATCTGCGTTGCTCATCTTCTTTCATTCATCACTGATGGGTTCGGTTCCAAGCCCTCGGAATCGAGTCGACCTTTTTACCAAGCTCGAGCCAGCCAAAAAAACTTTCGAGCTAAGTCTCTACCCAGAATGCCCTTCTCCCTGTTACCTCAGATGGAGTTTGCTAGAGAAAAAGAAGTAAAGCCAAAGCCACTTCTGCACAAATATCCTAAGGCACCACTTAGACCCAAAGCATTCCCCCAGGAGCCTTTGGAGGGGGAAGGAGGGTGGGTTGTGATGAATGAAAGAAGATGAACAACACATATGGAATGTTATGGTAAGACATAACTTCTTTATCTGAAGTTGCTAATCTTCTTTCCATTCATCACTGATGGGACAGAATCCCAAGCTACCTTGAGGTGCATGGGCGGCCCTTATGGAAGAACATTCCAGAGTACCATTGAGCCAAAGGCAGCTCTTCCTCTGGAGACCAAGTCCAATTTGTAATGATTGATAAAGGTATGAAGCTTAGCCCAAGTAGCTGCTGCACAGATGTCATCCATAGAAGCCCTGGAATGGAATTCTATAGATGTTGCCATAGATCTAGTGGAGTGAGCTTTAACTTGTGGCATAGATTCATTATTGAGGGAATACATGAAACTTATGCAGTCACCTTGATAATATAACCTTGGAAAAAGCCTCTCCCATTCTGGGCCCAGAAAAGGAGATAAAAACCTGTTCAGATTTACGGATAGGTTTGGTCCTGTCTACGTAAAATCTCAATTGCCTATGTACGTCTAAGGAGTGAAGGCAATACTCTCCTCTACTGGCAAAATTCGAAAAAAACACTGCTACGTCAATGGTCTGGTTAATGGAGAATTCAGAAAAAACTTTGGGAAGAAAGGATGGATTCATTCGAAGTGATACTCTGTCTTTATGAAAAAACAGATAGGGCCTCTTGATACACAATGCCTGCAGCTCTGAGACTCTTCTGGCAGAGGTAATGGCTACCAAGAACAAGGATTTCCAAGACAAAAACTTCAAGTAACACTTCATAGCAGGTTCAAAAGGTTTTTGAATCAAAGACTGAAGGACTAAAGTGAGATTCCATGGTACCACGGGATGTATGACAGGAGGCCTGATAGCAGTGGTCCCCTTGAGGAAAGCCTTGCAAAGGTGTAACGAGATAACAAGGGTACCATCTATGCCACTGTGAAAATTGGAAATTACACCAGATGTACTCGTACAGTAGCGGGAGAGGCTCCATTACAAAAAAACTTGGCCAAGTACTGCAGTAACTAGAGCCGAATACAGGTCTAGCATGTTATCCTTGGACCAGATGGAGAACCTTTTCCATTTATCCTGATAAAGTCTTCTGGTGGAAGGTTTGTGAGAGGCCAGAGTGATGTCTTGAACAGGCAAGGACAGATTAGCTTGCCTGGTGACTAGTGGACGTGGAGAAACCAAGCTGTCAACTTGAGACTGGACAGATTCGGTAGACTCAACCCTTGGGGTGAGTAATCAAATCTGGTAGAGGGTCCAGAATCCATGGCGGGTACACTAGGTGAGGCCGAAGGAAGGGAAATCAAACTTGTCGAGACCAGAATGGGGCTATGAGGATCACCTTGCATCTCAACCAAAGAGCTTTCTTTAGAAATTGTGGGACCAGAGGAATGGGAGGATAAGTGTAAAGAAGTCCCGTGGCCAATCATGGATCAGAACGTCCCTCGGTGGCTCTCCCTCTGGGGGAAGTAGGGCGAAATAGCTGCTGCACTTGTTGTTTGATGGGGAGGCGAAAAGATCTCAGCAAGGCTGGCCCCAGTGGCTCAAGATTACTGACGCTACCTTGGGGTTGAGGGACCACTCGTGAGGCATTAGGATGAACCTGCTCAGTTTTTCCACAATCACGTTGAAGCTCCCTGGATATGCGTTGCTATCAGGATGCAGTTGAAAGCTATCACCCACTGCCAAATTCTCATGGCTTCTTGACATAGGGGGTAGGACTTGGTTCCTCCTTGCTTGTTGATATACCAGACCACTGACATATTGTCTGACTGAATCGCAATTGTCCCAGAAGGGAGAGCCGAATGGAAGGCCTGCAATGCTAACAGCACAGCTCCCAGTTCCAGAACACTGATATGAAGGTGGGCCTTAGGGGTGGACCATGTGCCTTTGAGAGTCTTTCCCTGGAAATGGCCCCCCCCCACCTGATCAGGGAAGCATCAGTGGTCACAATGGCTGAAGGGATTGAAATGGACGACTCCAAAGTTCTACGTATGGCCCTATCCACCAAAGCAGGTCTAGTTTGCAAGAGTTGGTTATTCGAATCTGTTAACCAAGGGGGTGATAGCTTGGGAACCACTGACAGAAGGAGCCATTGCAGAATCCGCAAATGTAGCTTTGCTAGAGGCACTATTGGGATTGACACTGCCAAAGAACCTAGGGCCTGAAGAAATTCCCTTGCAGAGACTCTTGTTTTAGAGATTATCACCCGGAGTTGAAGCCTCAGTCGATGGAGTCTGTGAAATGGGAGTGATACCAGACAGGACTGAGTATTGAACACTGCTCCAATGAACTCTACTTGTGTAGGGATAATGTTTGATTTCACGCAATGTACAGTTATTCCCAACAACATTGCCAGAGAGAGAGTATAATGCAGTGCTGTTACCAGAAGATGCTCGGTAGGGGCGGTAAGGAGCCAGTCGTCCAGATATGGAAACACCCAGAATCCTTTTAATCTCAAGTGAGCTGTTACCACTGTCATGCATTTCGTGAACACTCTGGAGACTGTAGAGAGACTGAACAGCAGGGCATGGAACTGATAACAACTGGCTCCTAGCCAGAAGCGAAGCAGACTCCTGGAACGTTTGTCCATCTTGATGTGGTTATACGCATCCTGGAGATCTATAGAGCACATCCAATCGCCTTCTCTTAAAAAGGGGAGAATGGACTGAACCATGACCATCTGGAATTTGGTTTGGGTGATAGACTTGTTTAAGCTGCTGAGATCCAAAATGGGTCTCCAGTCCCCTGTCCTTTTTGTCACCAAAAAGAATCTAGACTAAAATCTGGATCCGGGCTGGTCTGGCGGGACTGGTTGAATAACTCTTTTTTTGAGACAACTTTATAACCTCTGAAGCTACTTCTTCCCTTTGACTGGGTGGAACGTCGGAAAGTTTTCTTGGAAAATTTGGCTGACAAAAAAGGAAGCCAATCTGGTGGTCCCCTGCCATAAACAAACTCTACAACAGAAAAAAAAAAACTGCAAAACAAAAAAAAAAAATATATATAAAAATAGTAAAATCCCATGATTGGAGGATCTCCCTGGTCAGCCTGAGTAAGAAGCTGAGATCCCTCATAAAATCCTCCAAAGCTAGTTACAAAAACAAAATTGCCACTGTTTCTAAAGACAACCACAAAGCATTCTATAGCTATGTAAATAATCTCAATGGCAACACTAGATCTGCTCTGAGTTACAGCACAATGGCACAAAATATACAGCACCAACTGATATTGCCAACATCCTCGCAGATAGGTTCAGTGCTAACTTTACCCCCCTCTCACCCCATAAAGGGCCCATCTCTATACCGGAAGAATGCAAAGATCCTGTAATCACAGCAGCAAAGGTAAAAAAACACTCTCCAAAGCCAAGAACACAGCATCCATGGGACCTGACAACATCTCAGGCTGCATTCTACACGAACTACAGAATGAACTGGCACCCCACCTAAGTACCATGTTCAATCATAGCCTCACCTCAGGCTTTGTGCCCACTGAATGGCGCACAGTGACGGTTATCCCATTCTACAAAGGGGGATCCACCACGGGCCCTGGGAACTACCGCCCAATTAGCCTGATAAGCCTGGTCTGCAAGGCCATGGAATGTATCATCATGGAGCTTATAAACAAAGACATTGGTAATCTCCAAACTCTGGAGCCCACCCAGTTCAGGTTTGTAAAAGGCACACCATGTCTCCTAAAACTGACAGACTTCTTTGAAGCAGTTACCAAAGCAGCAGATGAGTATAAGGTGGTTCACACAGCCCATCTAGAGCTCACCAAGGCTTTCGACACCATCCCCCACTCTGGAATTATAGATAAACTCACTAAATTATGTATAAATCCCTGTGTCACAATATGGGTTGCCAAGTGGCTCACTGACAGAACCCTCACTGTGAAAGTAGCAGACTCCAAATCCGAATTCAGCCCAGTGACACGTGGAGTACCACAGGGTTCAGTCCTGGGTCCTCTCCTGTTTGGTATCTAACTCTCTGAAGTATAGGCTACCACAGAAGGCAGATGACTGCAAACTAGGAGCCATAATCAAAACTCCTAACAATATGGACATCCTACAAAAGGGCCTCACTGAGACAGATGCCTGGTGTCAAAGCCATGGCCTCAAGCTCAATGCCAAAAAGTGCATTGTCATCCCCTTTGGTAAAAACTCTGAATTCATGGACTACAACATAGGCGGTCGTCCACTTAATACCGAAAGTGCGATAAGAGACCTTGAGACGCAGGTGGACAGTAGTCTCTCCTTTGGTAATCACATCACCACAGTAGTCAGGAAATCCTTCTAAGTGGCACACCTCATCACAAAAGGTTTCTCATCCAGGAAAGAAGAGGTCATTGTTCCCCTCTACTCGTCACTCATTAGACCCATTACAGAGTACAATGCCCCTTTTGGTATGTACCACACAAGACATCTACAACAACTGGAAAGTCCGCAGAAATACCTCACAAAGAGGATTACCGGCCTCAAACAGATGCCCTACGCAGACCAACTCAAAAAACTCCAGCATTACTCCGTCGCATACTGCCTACTCAGAGGCGATCGCTGCCTACCATACAAAGCTATGTCAAACCCAGAGCTGTTGGACATACTCCACTTAAAGAAATTCCAATCCCTCCGAGCTACACGCTCTAGGGACCTAAACCTCGTCACCACAATAAATAGAACATGCTGGAAGGATAGATTCTTGTCCCACAGACTTCCCATACTCTGGAACAAACTACCTATCTATATCAAACAAAGCTCCTCATTAGCACTGTTCCAAGAAAAATCTTGATGATTGTATGGGTAATAGGAAATTCACTCTGGGGATCACTTCTGTGGCTCTGCTCGACTGGGGCACAGGTAAATAATTTTCTTGGGTGGAGAAAGCCAGGGTACCTTTTTGGCTAGGCTTATATAGGCCCTACCTATGAACCTATGAATCCCTCTGCACCACAAGCTCCAGAGACCTCAACCTCATTACCACAATCAACAGAATGTGCTGGAGGGACAGGTTCATAACCCAGAGACTGCCCACGTAATGGAATGGACTTCCCATACATGTGAAACAGAGCACCTTACTGGTCCTCTTAAAAAGAAATCTTGATGAGTGCATGTAAAATAGAAAATTCACCCTAGGGATCACTCCAGTGGCTCTACTCGACAGAGGCACTGGGAATTAAGTCGAGTGGCATGATGCCAGGGTAATCCTATGGGCTAGGCTTGTAAAGGCTCCAGTGCCGTTAGCCTAGTACACACCTATGTACCTATGAAGAAAGGGGAATGGTGTAGCCACTGGCGATGATACTCTGCACCCAAGGGTCAGTGGTGATAGACTGCCAGGCAGCTTGGTGCAGAGAGAAATGACCCCCGACTGCTTCCAGAGGTAAGCAATCGGGCTGCTCCTCAGGAGCGCTGATAAGGCTGTCCAGAGAAAGAGTCCCTGGAGCCTTGATTACGAGGACCCCCTCTGCATCAATAGGGGCATCATCCAGAATTGTTACCCCCCTCTGCCTCTGGGGGTATCACCACTTGCGGCATGGAAAGAACCCTAAGATTTCTTAGGCCACATTTTTTTCACTCCTCTGATTCCTGGAGAAGGTACGTTGAGGGTTTGAAAAACGTAGGCGTACGGAAGACAGGGTCTTTCCGTCTTGCTCGCACCTGGCTAGCGTGTCCTTCACTTTGGAGCAAAAAGGGACAACACTTTGATGGGAGCATTCAGAAAGGAAGACTTGAAGGGATCCGCGAGGCCATAAATGTGCATCCAGGCATGACACCACATAATGCTCAAACCCGCTGCCCTAGCCACCCCTTTGGTCGCATGTGACAGCAACCTCTTGGACGAGCTGGACATTGTTTCCAGGGTTGTGAGCTATGAAGCCACTTTGTCCCTGACCATGTCAGACAACTGTCCTGTGAGTGTCCCAGACAGCTCGGAGATCAACTCCCTCTGGAGCCTCGTAAAATGTGCCAAATAATTCAGGGACCGAATAGCAAAGTTCCCTGATGCAAAAACACACTTCACAAGTCTGTCCACCGCCTGAGTCTCCCTGTTGGGCAGCTGGACAGTGGGACTTTACTCAGCCAATTCCTTTTTCGTGGCCGCTGCCACCACCACAGCATCAACTGGTAACCCTCTGGACCAATGCGGGTTCTTCTCGGAAAGGGAAAGAATTTTGTCTGGTCTCCGAGGGATCGCCTCAATGGAATCAGGGTTCTTCCAAGCAGCGGCAGGTGGGGTCACGCAAGAGGTAGAAGGCCGGGTGCTAAAAGCCTGCAGGAACATGGACTCCTTAGATGAAGGGTTGGAGGGCTTCCAGTCACCTCTCTGCTTTAACATTTCCAGGAGGTCTCCAAAGGAGAGATCAGGAGGTGACCGTGGGGACCCTTCACCATCATAGTAATCTGTGTCTTCCGTTAAGGACTCCTCGGACAAGTCCATGTGCTTCCTCTTGCACGTCTTCTTTCGAGGGGGCTCCTCAGTGGGGGTCTCTGAGGAGGACTCGGAAGAGCAGGTACCCTGAACAGGGGTGTCCTGCTGCTTCTCTGCCCGGAGTCCTGGGGGGCGGGGTGGTTTGTGACAACTGTAGCTCAAGGGGAGAAAATCCAACATCAAAGGAGTGCTGCCAGAAGCAAGAGCCCTCTCAATCATGCGGAAGGCAGGCCCACCCGAAAAGGGATGGGAGCCTGAACTGAGAAAAATAACCTAGGGACCAGAGTCACACCCCGCTCTGAGATGAACCCACCCCCATGGATGGAGCCTCAAGCAGGATCAGGGCAGATCCTGCTATTGGGGCAGAGAATGGAACAGAGGAGAGCAGCAGCTATGTACCCAAGGCCAACGTACCTGTCCCCCAATCCCCAGTAACCAAAAACAAAAGGGACAAACTCGGAGCTGGAGTGAGATGCACCGTAGGCACCGAGGTAATGGGTTCCAAGAAGGATGTCGGAGCGGAAGGCTTCAGAACCTAGATGGTCGAAGGAGGAGTGTAAGATGGAGTTAGTGGATAAGAAAACCCAAATCCTGCAGGTGGAATGGTCTTAGAAAGTGAAGGGATACCCCTGGCTAACAACAGCTGGTCTACAAGATGCACCACATCGTGTTCCGACATGCTTCTGGTGGATCTACTACACACTCCGGACAGGGGGTCAGGACATTCGATGAAGGGGCTATATGCTTGGCCCAGAAATGGATCTACGGAAGGGGAGTATCGGGTCCGTGGTGCAAGGTCTGCCGGCACTGAAGTCTCTAGTTTCAAGACTGGAAGTAAAGGGGTCAAATCCAATGATGTCGGTACAACGCTCGGTGCAGAAGTGGCACTCGGAGCCGAGATGGTCGGTTCCATAATGGAAGCTAATGGAGTAGTCGAAGGTGTGCCCTGAGCCGCAAGGCCCACAGGTGCCAAAGTCGAAATAGGCACAGTAAGGTCTATGATCAGTGCCAGAGGCAGAACACCAGTGCTGAAACAGGCACTGGCATCGAAGGTTTCGAGATGGTCGGAGCCTTAGAGGCAGATTTATGGCCGAAGATAACTTTGGAACCTTTGATTTCCTTGGCTTGCTCTGATCACCCGATGGTGAAGAAGGAACAGAGTGGGATCTCTTTTTGTCCTTAGTAGGAGGGGTTGACACCTCCATCGCAGAAATGGCCTCCAAGAAGGGAGACATGAGTAACCTTTTCAGAATAAGTTTATTTTTGCGCTCATTAAGACTGTGTTGACTGAAACTCTGACAAAAGTCACATGGAGGCTGCACTGAAAGGTGGGGCACTCCCAAACAGTATACACAGTCATCATGAGAATCACTATCAGGTAACTTGCCCTTACATGAAATACAATGCTTAAAACCTGAAGTACCCTTCTTATCCGACATTGTGATAGAAAAGACACCACAGGCCAACTGTATAATCCAATTAGAATAAAGTCAACTCCGTTCAAACAGTCAGAAAAATAACAATACACTGATATGTACAGGAAATACCTGAACAAAAGTCAAAGCTAATAGTATAAACATGAGAGAGAATACCAACTGTAGTACTGAAGAAATACCACAAGGGTAAGGGGGAAAGGCCGTACCAACAATGGTACCTGAAAGTTTACAAACGGTGACAATGGGTAGAGAGGAAAAACCAAGGTTAGACAGAAGAAAAGACACTGGAAATACTAATCGCTTAATAAAATTTGAAGATATCCAAAAATGTTTACACAAATATCAAAAAAGTTCCACTTAGCTGAGAGCTCGTCTGAAATGCAGCTTTACAGCTATATGGCAAACGAGATCTGAGGGAACAGGGAGAAGGGCATTCTGGGTAGAGACATAGCTCAAGAGCTTTTTTGGCTGGTGCGAGCTTGGTAAAAAGGCATGCTCGGTTATGAGGGCTCGGAACCGAACCCATCAGTGATGAATGGAAAGAAGATTAACAACATCAGATGGAATGTTTAAAACTTGCCAACTTATTATACTCTGAAAATTATGTTTGTAGTTACCTCTCTCTTTTTTCATCACACCTCCAGCATTTGCTGTGTGGCTGAGGAAAATTTCCCATGAGAGATCAAGCAGTCCGCAGACTCGCAGTTGGTCGAAGTTGAAGAGATGAATAATTTTATAGATAATCTTGAAATTGTTAACCTGTCCAGCATTGCACCTTCTACGACCAGTATTTCCCTAAGAGGACATTTGCAGCTTATACCAACAGCCAAAGACTCTGTTGTAAATGTTATTACTGATCTCAAGTTGTTTGTAAGGAATCTGCATTTTAAATTAATGTTCCAAAACTCTACTGCTACTAAACAGGTATGTAAACAGTCAAGTACGTTTGTTCCTGTGAGCTGTCCTGTAATCACAGCATTTTAGAACATCTGTGAGACATAGCTGTATGAGTTTTTTGATAGTAAAAGTTTACTGTGTTACAATCTTTCTAAAGAAAGAGTTAGATTCTCTAAAACACCGACAAAATCACACCAATGTTGTGATTAAACAGGCAGCCAAAGGGGGTGCCATTGTGATTATGGACAGTGAAAAACATAGCCAATCTATGCAAGAATTTTTGGATGATTCAAGCACTTTTTGGTTGCTTAATAGGAGCAATGTAAATAGTAGAATACGTAAAGTTACTTACGTTATCTATGAGCTTCAGGTACAGGATGATATTACATGTGAACTATCATTTTCTGTATGCTGCTAACCCTGTGTTACCAGTATTGTACGGGCTACTCAAAATACATAAAGATTGACTGCAGCCTCCAATGCGACCGGTTGTCTCTGGGAGGGGCTGGGTAACTGAGCCCATTTCAATTTATTTAGAAGAGCAGTAAAAAAACTTTAAGAAACCTTCAAAGCTATATTTGTGATAACAATGACTTCTTAAAACATTTATACCAGTGGTAGTTGACAAATGAGATTGCTCAGCATGTATCTGTAACAATGGACATTAATTCACTGTTCATGGTCATCCCTAATAAGTATGGCTTACAAGTGGTCAGAGTATCTATGTAAGAACACAGCATTTACAAACAGGAAAATAGAGAAGATTTCTGCACTTTTAGATACTGTATTAACAAGCAATGTTTTCCTGTTTGGGGAACAATTGCATTAACAATTATCTGGTAATGCTATGGGTACATCAGTAGCAAATACTTATGCTAATACAGCCTTATATAAATGGGAATGTATGCATGCATTTGGCTCTACAAACAGCTGCACTTACAAAATTTTACTTTACAAGCACTTTGTTGATATGTTTTTGGTTTAGAAGGGGGAAGAGACTGAACTACTAAACTATGTTTGATTTTTGGAAACCACTACAGATTTTCTGAGGTTTAAGTTGAAACATTCTAGAACAGATATTTATTTCTTAGATAAAGTGCGTAAGAATATTAATGGGTGAATTTCAACAAATACTTATAAAAAAGTTCAGGCTAGTAGGTTTTAACACAGTTGTAATATGCACCCCAGCTATGTTTTTAAAGGGATAGTTAAAAGTATATGAGTAAGTAGACTGACTACAGATACAACGCTATGTAATCAGCAAATGGATACATTAAGACAAGACTTAAATGGCAGGCTATAATGAAAATCTTTTAAACAACACTTTTGATTATGTAAATAAGGAAAGAAATGGTAAGGCCAAGCCATATTTTGCGCCTGATCACTTACAAGCTACCCAAAATTGAAGTGATAACACTAAAGTTAGGTACATTATAAAATAGAGTGTTAATATACTAATGGTGTTATTGACATTATACGGAAAAATTAGGATACATTAACTGCTATGCCCGAGTTGACTAAATTAATTGGTACATCTCCTAACTTTGCTTTCAATAAATGTTCTAATTTGAAACAAACAATACTCTGGAAAGAAAGAAATGCACGGAAAGAAGGATAAGTCTACTAAAATTAGAAAAAAGGTATTGTTTCGTTCCATGCTAAGTTTTTTTGTAAACATATAGACCTCACTATTACTTTTGAACATGCAAGAACGAAGGAAGTTTATGATTTTGAATGTTTTGCTACTTGCAACACAGAACAACAGTTTTCCAAGACAAATTCAGTCACTAGCTGGTTTGAAAGGTTTTTGAGTCAGACCTTGGAAAATCAAGGGAAGATCCTAAGGGGCAGTGTGGTCTTTGATAGGAGGTCTGAAAAGGATAAAAAAACACTTTCATAAAACCTCTATATAACCTTGAAGAACATACATATCATGAGGATAGGCCACAGTGGAAATTGGATATGGCAGCCAGTTGATGCTTAACTGTGGAAAAGCTGGATCCCTCTTTGAACAGGGAGGCAAGAAAAGAGTGGATGGTAGGAATAGAAGCTGAATTTGAATTCATATTTTCACACTGAGCTTGATCGAAGGAAGGACACTGACGAAACTCGGAGCTATAATATATAACATTAAGTATCCTGTTTTTTGTTTATTTTGTTCTTTATTTCTTTGTTATTTATAGCACTTTGTGTACTGTGTATTTTTCTAGCTAGTTTCACTGTGTGTGAGGTATTAACTGGAAATTGTCCACTTTTATTAAGCATCTGTTGGGTTGTTTGTTTCTAATAACTTGTTGCAGTTAAACTCTTTTTTCTAGATGCTCCTTTAGCTGTTTAAAACTTTCATTTAAAAGCTCACTGCTGCTTTTCAGCTGTGAGAAACATTTCTGCAGTTTGTTCTAAGTAGTGGGGATATTTGTAGCATTTCCATATTCAGGCTTGTATCTGGGCCTAGTGTTTGTGGAGGCTGTGTGTCTGAGCACATATTCAGGGACATCTTGGTTTAGGCCAAAGCCATCAGGCATTTCAGTGAGAGAGAATTGTTTGAGGTCATTGGCTGACTGAGGTCACCTGGACTACAGCTTAGACTAAGCACCTCATTGGATCTTTTGAGATTTCTTTCTTAAAAACTGTCTCAGGTTTCAACTTTCTGTTACCTAAGAAGTTAATTTGTGAGTGTTCTGCCATTTCACACTGAGCTTGATTGAAGGAAGGACACTGAGGAAACTCGGAGCTATAATATATAACATTAAGTATCCTGTTTTTTGTTTATTTTGTTCTTTATTTCTTTATTTATAGCACTTTGTGTATAGTTGGTGGCTTTGCAGTTGCCCGCCCCTAGTGTAAATTTGATCTGTGACCCTCCTCCCAGTCTAGTGTCATTACCTCATTCTACCCAGTACAGGGAGAACATTTGAGAAGGCCAGTCAGCTTAGTTTCTGCTACTCCTTTCTCTCTTTCCTTTCTCTTTCCACTTAAAAAAAAAAAAAATCTGCTTTTACTGTATTTGTGTTTCTTCCCAATTTATTTTGCTTTTGCGTCATCTTAAATGTACTCAATTGTATTTATTACTGCTTGGTGTAACTCATTCTAAGCCTATTAGTTTAAGCACTTGGGCTTCAGACCAGTTTTACATTAAGAAGGTTTGTGGTCTGCACTGTAGTGACAGAACAGGTAGCTTACATCCTTCTAAGTTGGGAACTGCTGATTGAGGGCTCAGTGTCTGTTATTCTAAAAGTGTATTAATTCTGGTTTAAGCACTTGGGCTTCAAGCCAGTTATTTTACATTAAGAGGGTTCGTGGTCTGCACTCTTGTGGGAGGAGAGGCTGGACTCTGCCCTTCTGAGCTGGGAATTTCTGGTTAAAGGCTTATAGTGCCTGCATATTTGAACTGCTTCTTACCGAAATTGGTACACCCTGTTTGCTGTAGCATAGACTAGATCCAGGCCTGCTGAATCTAGCTTTGTTTGTATAACTTGAGCACTAATCCAGGCATTCTTTAAAGTATTCAATTGTATTTATTACTGCTTGGTAGTAACTTGATTAAAGTGTAGCTATCATTCTAAGTCTTTTGGATTAAGCACTTGGGCTTCAGACCAGTTGTTTTACATTAGGAAGGTTTGTGGCCTGCACTGTGGTGGCAGGACAGGTAACTTACATCCTTCTAAGTTGGGAACTGCTGATTGAGGGCTCAGTGTCTGTTATTCTAAAAGTGTATTGGTTCTGGTTTAAGCACTTGGGCTTCAGGCCAGTTATTTTACATTAAGAAGGTTCGTGGTCTGCACTCTTGTGGGAGGAGAGGCTGGACTCTGCCGTTCTGAGCTGGGAATTTCTTGTTAAAGGCTTATAGTGCCTGCATAACTGAACTGTTTCTTACTGAAATTGGTACACCTTGTTTGTTGTAGCATAGACTAGATCCAGGCCTGCTGAATCTAGCTTTGTTTGTATGCTTGTTGTTTGTTTGCTTGTTATTTCCCTGAAACGCTAATTTTCACCTAAAACACGGCTTTTCAGCGCTTCTGTGGATCCCTAGTGATATCTGCATTGCTTACTGTATTTATTTCCTTATTTCACTTGAAAGAAAGTTACTGTTTGTCATTTTTGCATTTAAGTTACCTGTAACACATTGCATTTAAGTTACCTGGCACTTGCTCACTAAGTCAGCACTAAAAAATTAAAAGCACTACACCCTCACAAACTCCCCTTGAGTACCTTGTTCCCCATTGGCCCTTTTTTTCAATTATAAAGGAATTCCTAATACTGTTCTATCATGTCCAAAGGTCAGTTGTCAATCTCCTCTCTGGTCCAGCTGGTGAATCTGGGAATCTTGAGGCAATGTTACAACTGCCTCATGTACACAGACAACCCTCTCCTCCTCCCAACAAATTCCAGCACATGTGAGAGATGCAACCATATAGCCAAATTGGAGGCTAAGCTCTCTCACTCAGTACTGGCGTAACCAGTCAGGAGGAGAAGGAAACCACACTCACTACAATTCCAGTCTCACATAGACCTACCACGACAGCAAACCAAACACAAACGCACAAAAACATACTCGGAGGCTCTAAATAAAAATCTGCCTAAGCAGCAGAGACCTCCAAAGCAGACACCCAAGCAACCGCTACCACAAAACAAAACACATGCAACACATAGCTCACAAAGCCAGTGTGCTGAACAGTCACAGCCCTTAAGGCTAAACAACACACCTGATACACTTGTAATAGGTGACTCTATCGTCAGGCACACTGACGTCCCACTCACCAGGATGAACAAGGAGAAGGTCACGGTGAGCTGCTTGTCGGGCGCTAGGATCCGCCACAACACAAGCACTCAGGTCACTCCAAGGCAAGTACAAATATGACTCAGTCATTGTCCATGCTGGTGTGAATGACCTGAGACGTACCTCCCTGGACTACATGAAAAGAGACATAGAGGAGCTCTCAGAGCATGTAGCCCAGGCCGGTATGACCCTGACCTTGAGTAGCATCTTACCCTCACCAAGAATGATGCCACAATATGAAGACAAGATGATCAATTTCAACAACTGGCTTAAGTATTGGTGTCATTCAAAGGGGATCCAGTGCCTGTCAGCCTGGGATGACATGCTCGACAAGCCACAATGCTTCGCTAGGGATGGCTTGCACCTGTCACCCCTGGGCTTTCGGATATTGGCAAAGGCTCTTGCCACCCCCATAGTGCCTTTTTTAGGCAAGGCTCAAAAGACAAACCCACCTCCATAGGTATCACAAGGGATAAGAAACCAAGAGTAATGCTACTCAATGCCAGAAGTCTAAACCTCAAGATGCATGCACTCGAAACTCTCCTTAGCATGGAGAACATCGATGTCTGTGCAGTAACAGAAACCTGGTTCAAAGCTCCCGAGAGCACCCCAGCACTACCAGGCTATACCTCATACCATGCTTTTTGGCCCCAAAACTTGAACCGAACCACAAAAGGGGGGGGTATCAATATTCGTCAAAGATACCCACACCTCCAGGTTGGTGGCACAGCACGAAGCATCAGAGACTATCCATGTGCAACTAACAGTGGGTAAAACTGCCTTCCAGTTTATAGCCTGCTACAGATCACCCTCCCAAACCCAGGAACCCCACTCGGCCTTCCTGAGAACATTGGAAAATATGAAGGTCTCTCCAAACGCCACTATATTGGGTGACTTCAACTACCCAAACATAGATTGGGAGCATTACTCTAGCTCCAACACCCTAGCCCAAAGATTCCTAGAATTTATAAACTCAAATGCTATGGAACAACTTGTTACCACACCCACAAGAGGGGAAAACATACTGGACCTGATCATCACCAACATGAGGACTCTATGCTCCAGACCAGAAGTGTATCCCTCACTGGTAATATCAGACCATAAACTAATCTCATTGGATAATCACATCCCGACCCCACCCCCTGCCCAGAAAACCACAGTGAAAAACTTCTCTAAAGCAAATTTCACACTCCTCAAAACTGAGGTGGAATCCTTCAAAGCCCCCGGGCCTGTGGAAAATACGGCCCAGACCGCAGAATCCTTTATAAACGCATTCTATGAACACCTTCAGGAATGCATGGATCATGCAATCCCAAACAAAACCAAGACCCAATCCTCCAAAGGCAGACATCCTGTCTGGTGGACCCCAGCCATAAACAAACTATACAATAGAAGGAGGAAGCTACTACATGATGGAGCAAAATCCCAAAAAGGGAAGGCATCTCTGATCAGTATTAGCAAAAAACTACGGGCACTCATAAAATCGTCTAAGGCCAGCTTCGAGAGAAAAATTGCACAGGACACTAAGGATAATCACAAGGCTTTCTTTAGTTATGTTAGGAACCTGGGTGGGAATTCCCAGATATGCTCAGAATTAGTCCAAAATGACAAAAAATACACCAAACCCATAGACATTGCCAACATCCTAGCTGACAGGTTCAGCACAAACATCCCCCCCCCACCAAAAGGGCAAATATCTATCCCAGCAGAGTGCTGCCCCCCTGACATCTCAGATGCTCAGGTAAGAGCCGCCCTCTCCAAACCAAAAAACACAGCATCAATTAGACCAGACGGTGTCCCGGGCTGCGTCCTACATGAACTCCAAGAAGAGCTAAACCCAAACATAAAACTACTGTTCAATCTCAACCTTAATACAGGATATGTACCCTAAGAATGGCGTACAGCAAAAGTGGTCCCTCTCCACAAAGGTGGTGCCTCAACGGATCCTGGAAACTATCGCCCCATAAGCCTGACTAGCTTGGTCTGCAAGGCTATGGAAAGGATCATCATGGACCTCATAAATAAAGATATTGGGGGCCTACAGACACTGGATCCTACCCAGTTCGGCTTTGTTAAGGGCAGATCCTGTCTCTTAAACCTGGTCGATTTCTTTGAAACAGTCACCAAGGCCATTGACGAGGGGAAGGTGGTCCACACAGCCTACCTGGACCTCGCAAAAGCCTTCAATACAATACCCCACTCGGGCATTTTAGATAAGCTCACCAGCTTAAATATAAATCCCTATGTCACTAGATGGGTTGCAAACTGGCTCAAGGATGGAACCCACATGGTTAGAATTGCTGGAGCCATGTCAGACTCCAAACCAGTTACAAGTGGCGTCCCACAAGGCTCAGTCCTGGGACCTCTCTTGTTCGGTATATATTTCTCGGAGGTACAGGCCAACACGGAAGGACTGTGGCTGACCAAGTACGCAGATGACTGCAAACTGGGCGCCATAACAGACTCTCCAGCCGACACAAGCATCCTCCAAAAGGGCCTCATAGAAACAGACAACTGGTGCCAGAGCCATGGCCTCAAGCTAAACACCAAAAAGTGTATAGTCATCCCCTTTGGCAAAAACAAATTGCCCACAAATTACCACATAGGTGGCAATCCATTAAGTACAGAAGAAGTAATTAGGGACCTGGGGACCTAAGTTGATAGCAATCTCTCATTTGACAACATCTAGATCAGGGGAAGTCATCGTGCCTCTTTACTCATCCCTCATCAGGCCGATAATTGAGTTCAATGCCCCTTTTGGGATGTACCTTACCAGACACCTGCAGCAACTGGAAAGACCCCAAATGTACCTCACCAAGAGGATCAAAGGGCTCAAACAGATGCCATATGCTGCCCGGTTAAAGAAACTCCAGCTTTACTCAGTGGCATACCGCCTGCTCAGAGGCGATCTGTGCCTGACGTATAAAGCCACGTCCAACCCGGAATTAATGGACATGCTGCACCTCAAAAAATCCAAATCCCATCGAGCTACGCGCTTGAGAGACTTGAACCTCAGCAATGAAATAAATAGGACATGCTGGAGGGACAGATTCATAACCTAGAGGCTCCCTTCACTCTGGAATAAAATCCCAGTCCAGGTTAGGCAGAGTCCCTCATTGACTCTCTTCAAGAGGAATCTTGATGAGTGGATGGGAGATCGTAGGTTTACCCTGGGTATCACCTCTGTGTCACTGTTAGACAGAGCCACAGTATACTAACCTCGAAAAAGGGCATAGCAAAATTAATTTAAAATGGATGGTGAAAGCCAAACACACTCTGGCTAGGCTTATAAATGCCCTAGGGCAGATAGCCTAGTATGAACCTATGAACCTATGAATAAGGATCAGTGTTCTCTTTAGTGGCCCAAATAGAAAATCTGCTCACTTACATTTGTAAACTTTTTTGTGGAAGCCTTTTGAGAAGCTAAAACAATACACTTGACTGGAGAAGAAAGCCTGGACCCTTTGACAATCACTAGAATTGAAGAAACTATGTGGTTAGCTTGAGAGTGGTCAAATCTTGATGAGAGTGCTAGCGATGGATGGGTTAGGAGATCCTGGTTGGGCTCCAATATCCAAGGAAGATACATCAGATTTGGTTTCCCTTTCTCTGGTCCCATCTGAAGCAGAAACTCTAAATAGCTACTCAAGCACTTAAGAGCACGTCCAACGAGAATGGCAGCAAATGAGATCTGAGGAAGCTGTGCTTAGTACACATGAGTGTGGGTAAAGAGTGGAGCTTGAGCCTGAAAGCGGGGTCTGTAGAAGGTGGCTGAGTCAGATCCGAAGATCAGATCCATGACCCATACGTGAATCAAAA
This sequence comes from Protopterus annectens, assembly GCF_019279795.1. Lineage (NCBI taxonomy): Eukaryota > Metazoa > Chordata > Ceratodontiformes > Protopteridae > Protopterus > Protopterus annectens. Next base: position 1,344,957,898 of record NC_056731.1, read on the forward strand.
TGACAGGGACAGCATCAGATCCTGCATTAAAATGGAAACAAATAAAATTGAATGAATATTGTTACTGAATGGTTACACTTGTGCCTTTTTAACTCAAGATGTTTAGAAATGCATTTAACGTTATATTTACTGTTCATATATACTGTGTCTTTAAAAGTTCTTTGCAAAGGGCGATGAGATCAAGTGCTGTATTTAAAGCTCCGTTTTTAGAATTATATCTATATGCATTGAGGGAGGGATTATTCCTGAAAGCTTTGCTCTTGTATTTGAATAAAATTGAGTTTTCTTATTTCTGGTGTTGAGATCTGTTATTTATTGTTTTTACTAGGTTGAAAATTTCTATGAAGCCTGCTTGGAGTATTAAAACACCTATGGGCAAAGCCTTTTGAACACAAATCCTAACCTCCCTGGACTTTGTCATATACCTAGAAGTCATACAGATGTCCTTCCACTGTTCCATTTTAAACTGTCTTTTCTGTGTCTTTTCCCAATCATTTCTCACCTCCTACAATTAATTCTTATAGTTATCACTCAATACTTTATATGCTCTACTAATTATCCCTTTTTTTTGTACAGAAGCTTCTGTTCTAGACTCGATTAAAGAATCTACGCCAGAGCTGGTTTTCACTTAGCACTCCCCCATCCCTTTGTCTTTGCTTATACTCTGAAATCAATCCCTGGTAGGAAAGGCAGTTCAAACTTCTGTTTTGAATCACCCTAATCTGCCTTTCCCTCTCTCTGTCATTCGCTTTTGCAAATTTTCTCCAGTAAATTCCAGACTCCTCTATACTATTTTCTATACCCCTACTTGTAGTTATCCCTATTGGAAAAAAATGTCCTTTTCTCCACTCCTGTTTGCTTAGTTCTTAGAATACTTAACAGAAACTTTATGAATACATCACCGTATGATTGTTATTCTCCTTAAGGAGCTGCCTCAAAACTCCTCTCTATTTCTTGAACTTCCCCCATTTTATCATCATCCCTTTCCACTTCTGATTTAAGATCTTCTGACTGCATTATGGGTATGAGCCTTAAGTGCACAGTTCAAAAGTATCCATTCAAAACAAGTAATTCTAAACTATTTTGTTCTATGAGAAGGATTAATTTATCTTAACTCCTGTCCTTTCTCCTCCCAAATAAACTCAACTCTATTATCGTCCACGACTTTTTCACTTAAAAGTATGCCACACCTGTATATAAAGGGACTAAAAACATTTTTATAGCTTGTGTCTTACTAGCCATACTCTTAAACAATCGCATCTAGTTTCTCAGTTTTTTTTTGTCTTTTCCCACATATCCTTAGCTGCCATAACAGAATCCTTTACAATCCATACTCCTACATACTTCATTTTATGTCCCCATAAATATGGATATTGCTAAACCAATTCATGTGTGGATACATAGTTTACCATTATAGCTTTTGTATATTTAACTAATTATATGCATATTTAACTAATTGCATGTCCCAAAAAGAATTGACACTCTTTCTCACTAATTTATTCTAGTTACAAACTCTAGCTTTTCAATTTCTTACTCAGTCTGTATTTTTTAATTTCCTCTGAATTCCACATGTAAACAATTAGCTAGTTTTTACGGGTTTATATCAGAATGTCGAACTGTGAGAAGTCCGAACACCACAACATCGAACTGAATACTCAGAAACGTAATTAATCTGAACACTCAAAACATCGAAGATCAAAACTCTGAATAGTTATGGTTGGCTCTTCTGTACATATGCATGAAGTCTCCACTGTAGTGCGATATCGGAGTTGGCATATTTGAGTAGGGGGCTATGGAGGAAGAAGCCCCCCCACATTAGTAATTGTGTAAAAGTGTTTGTGTGTTATTTGATAGTACGGGAGTAAAGCTGGCCGACCTTTGCTTTTTGGAGTTCCGTTTTTCACAGTTTTGAGTGTTCGGACTAATTACGTTTCCGATATGTCAGTTCGATGTTGTGGTGTTCGGACTTGTCACAGTTCCATTATATGATATAGACCCAGTTTTTACATTATGTACATATACACTGTATGCACTCAAACGTGAAATACTATAAATGCTGTGCTGTTCTGTTGAAATTGACCAATATGAATTGATTCACATTGTTTTTACTCTACTGCCTAAACTGTACTGTATGTTGAAATTGAGTAATATGTATTGAGTCATACTTCTTTTAGTCAACTGTCTAAATTGTATTCTATGTTGTGTAGCTTTACTCCCCGGGCCTCAGCTGAAAACGGGCTCCCAGCCCAGTCAGACATTACCCGGTAAATAAATGTAAAATAAATAAATAAATAATAAAAAAAATGTCTCAAAATATTCCATAATGCTGGAATTAATGTCCTTTTCTGGATTTATCAAGTAAAAAATAATACTATCTGCAAATTAAGCTAGCTTTTCTTGATTACTATACCAGTTATATCCTTCAATTTATGAATGCCTTATTTTCTCTGCCAGCAACTTTAAGCATACAGCAAATAAAAGGAAAACAAGACAGCCCCTGTCTGGTTCCTCTATTCAAACACAGCTTGTTGAACAGTAATCCTCCCACATTAATTCTTGCTTTCGACCCTTCATATATCCAGTTAGCTCATTACTCTATCAAGGAATGCAAAGGCTTCCATTGCCCTATTCATAAAATCCAGCTGTCTCAGCCGAATGCTTTATTTACATCAAGAACAACCAATAGCAGCAGTAGATACTTATGCAATCTAGTAACACTTTTGTGCCATCCTCTTAGTACAGACATAAGCAATTAATTAATCATGGCTCTATAGAGCCTGAAGGGTTTTTACCAAGTATGGGTAATACAGCCACTACAGCTTTTTTTTTTTAGTACACTGGTGTTTTCTTCCCTTTGAAAATACTGTTAAATAAAAGCCTTCTAGACTTCTATCAATTTCTTCCTTACTAAATTCCAAACATCCGCAACAATACTGTCTGCTCCTGGAGACCTCCTGTTTATTGACCATACATTGCCATTTTTATCCCCATTTCCTTCTTGTGATAAAATGAGAGGCTGCCAACCCAGCTAGATAGATAATTCTATGTCATTGCAAGTATTAACATGATCCACAGGTTTGTTTCACAAATGTAAGAAAACTGTGTTATGTGCGGAGCTCAAAAAGGTAACCACAGTGGACTCTGCTGGAAGAAAGCAGAACTATATATAAACTCTATGCCTATGTAATGTACGTTTTATGGTAGAAACTGGGACAGAGTTAACTTGCAAACTAAGAAAATAAGCTGATAAGTAAAGAATTTTACGACCGTGTGTGATCTCAAGCTAAAAGACAGGATGCCTGGGCTAGGAGCTTCTTTCTATTGTCTTAAGAGAGAATAATAACTAGGTTTCAAATATAAAGCATTTTTTATTGCTTTGTGACTATCTGGCAGCTGCAGATCACAAAGAAATGTTAAATTTTAAGTTCTGTTAGCCTGGGAACTTGAGCAGAGGTGACAAGAGTGATGCAATCTGAAATGACTCAGCAGTATGTGTATTATCAATTTTGACTCAGCAGTATGTGTATTATCAATTTAAAAACTATCTCAGAGGGAAAGAGAGGGCATTTTGTATTTTGTTTCTGAACCTGAACACATCATCTCACCAGCACTTGCTTTGCTCTTTAAGACTTAGACCTTAGTATTTCTCTTAGAAATAGATATGAATCCAGCAAGATTAGACTAGCTGTTTTCTATATTTATACCAGACTGTCCTACAAAGTATTCCCTGTTATTTCTGAACTCTCTATTGACACTGTGTTGAATTAATGAGTATTGTCTTGTGTTTTTTTATTATTTATTATTAAACATTTTAAACCTTCTAATTGTGGCTATTTTGTGTAGAGATATTTAATCTCTTACAGTACTTGCATGTATTTGGTGATACTGTACAAGCCACTCCTAAATAGCCTTCAAGTCTCAGTAACACTTACCAATTGGATAACAACAACATTGCACAGTAGAATTTCACATCCTTTGGTAAGGGCTTTTAGAGTAGCTGATAATAGTTGATGGCAGTGATTACTACCTTAGAGCCTGGGCAGAAGGGGGCACAGCTAGTGAACATGTGCCAGCCTTCCCCACGAGTATCTGTGTGTTTGTATATAAATTAAATCTCAAAGTGTGTGTGTGTCAGCTACTTGGGCAGGGACACGAAGCACTGGTTAGATGGAGAGGGTACTGCAGTTTTGGCTTGATGACTCGGCTGAGATCTGAACCCTATAGCTGTGCCAGTGGGGAGTCTTATTGGGGATCTGGAGGAAAAGGGAGAAACCAGCCACAGACTGTGATCTCTGTGTGCTCTTAAGGGAAATTGTACTTTACTGTGTGTGTGTGTACTTGTTATCCTCCCAATGTGCACGTACCTTACTGGTGTGAGAGGTGAGGATTGAGGCTCCCTGATTACAGGGCCATTGCACGGGCATCACACTTCTGTCCTGGCTATTAACTGTCTAGGCTCATCTTCCTTTGACATAATTAAGCCTCCACATTTGTGCCTTTTCTTGCTTTTTACATTTCTCTGTTTTATTCAAATTTTCATAACATTTCCAAAACACTTCTAATACTTCTATAGGATCTCTCTTTTTCTTGTCATAGGCTCCCTAACTCCAGCAACCTCCCTTTCTGCTTTATGCTGCCTCAGTTGTTGTGGCAAAAGTTTTCCTGCTGTGCAGTTATCAAAGAGAGTTACTTTACAGTGACCTTTCCAAACTCATGTACATTATCCAAATACACCCTTATTTTCCCTTTAGCATTCTGCATTTGCTTTTTTTTCTGTCAGACTGTCCTCACTCTGCTTCAGTCTTTGTCAGTCCATCAAAATACTTTTGATTACTTCTCTATATATATATCTCTCTCTCTCTTTTATTTTTATTTTATTCTTACACTCCACTTTATTTGTATATGTTTTCCAGGGTACAGCATTGATCTCCATGGGCCTTTTTAAGGCTCAGCCTGGGAGCGGTGTCTTGTTAAGTGACTTGCTCAGAGTCACACAGACAATGGAGACTAAAGGAATCAAACCTACCACCACTGGACCACAGGAAACAGCCCGTTATGTTAAAAGCTCCTTAATCTTATAAGCTAACTGCCAGATACTTTCAGATTATCCCAACCACTAGCTATCTCTTATGAATCAATGTCCATCTTCCCTAATAACTCCTCAAATTATTTCCATTACACATTTCTTAAATGACTTTTTAACAGAGTTTAAAAGCAACAGCGTATCATTTTTACTTCCTTACTCTGCATCTTTATCTTAGTTTTTATTGGTGTATAACCTAAAAAAGTTGTGTGTGTCAAACCTTATATGCTCATATAAAATATAAATTCTATCCAGTCTAGCCCATTTATAGCAACTTGGTAAATAACAAATAAATTGTATCCAATTTCCTGCTACTGAATTCACATCTTTCAGATCAAATATGCTCATATTTTTCCTCAAAAATCGACCCACATTTGCTCTATTTTCTCTTTAAGGTCCTACTAATATGTCCTCACTATTGTAAATCAAGTTCCATTCCCCACCATAAATAATAATCCATGCTAAAAGCAGTAAGGAAAATATTTTTAAGTTTCATGATAGCAGTTTTTTTTTGTTTAATATAAATACATCCCAGTACAATCCTCCTCCTTCGTCAACCACCCTTTCCCATCACAGATCTATCATTACAGGATTTTTTTTTCTACTTCTACCACTATCACAGCATCTCTAGCAATCAGTATCACTAGCTCCCTTTTTCCTTGATATTCTGCTAAATATCCCAAGTAAAGTCTTTTCTTTGTCAAGTTTACACGCTCATTTCTATCCACGTGTCTCCTGTAACATTGCTTTTTGTGCCCTACATTTCTCAATAAAATTCAATGATCTCTCCTTTTTGTCTATTCCTATAAGACCACTTACACTCCACTTTTGGAAAAAGAGGAAGCTGTTCCTGAGGAGGTTGAGGAATGCCTGAACAGGGAGGAAGGAATTTCCAAATCATAAAATATCCCTGGCAGATTAATGGTCAGAACCCATGAGTCTGTTGTGATCCTTAACCAATTTGGAAAAGACAGGGAAAGATGGAGGGATAAAAGAACCTGGTCAAGGAAACGAAAAACAAACTGTCAAATGGAACCTGGTTTGTCTTGAATAACAGGTTTCTAGAGGGGGCAGGAGTCTGAGTAGACTTAGCAGAAGCCACACGTCTGAAACCCTTCTTGCCCTTAGATGGAGAGCGAGACTGCCTTTGGACAAGAGCTGATTTGGTGAGATAATTCCTTTGAAACTTGGGAAGTGGAGAAACAAAAATATGTTTCAACTGCAGTAAGGCTTTACCTTTTTCCTGGAGAGACTTGGAAGTTTCATCAGCAGCAACACCAAAAAGATTTTTATTATCCAAAGGAGCATCCAATAGTTTGTCCTTTATATCATCAGGCAAGGCCTCAAGACCAAGCCAAGAGTAACAACTAATAACTGAACCAAAGGCAGCATCCCTGGAGGAGGCATCAGCAGCTTCACAGCTACATTTAGTACAGTGGCTGGCAACTTGGGAAGTAGATCCCAACAGAGGAAAGGGCAGAAGCACTTTGCTCAGTATCAGGAAGGTCTGAAACTTCTTTGGAAACCTGAAAAAGGAGGGCCAAAACATACCTGGCCGTACAAGTCTGGTAATTGATGGCATGAAAGGATAAAGTGGCAGCAGTATAAACCTTTTTGCCCAGTCTCTTCATGGCCCTCCCTTCCTTATCTTAAGGTAACAATTTGGCAGAGGGCTGTAATTTAGAGGGTGGATGTGTGATGGAGAAGAGAGAGTGAACTGGAAACATGCATTTTCAGAGTGTACTGAGTTGGCAGATTTGAAAAATTCCCAGGAATATTCCATCAGAAATATTGGGTGAGCCAATTGCTTTAACTAAAGAAATGATTATTTTGAGCTGGGACACAGGATGTGAATTGACAAACACAGTAAAGCCTTGTTAGGTTTAATTCTGCTAGCTGCCAAAAAACAGCTACTCAGAAATGGAAATCAAAGTTTACACCCACTGGATATGAAGCTTTGAATATTATAAAAGACATTGAATAACTGGAAGAAGGAGCTTTAAAGGAGCAAATTACATAGAAATAAATGGAAAATTGTGGGAAAGTACAGTTGTGTTAACAACTCACCTTGACAGTAGATATTCTACTTTTCACTGTTACAGCATTCCTTATTAAAGAGATATCCTACCAAGGATAGCCATACGTCTGGGCAGCACACCAAAGCCTTAGGCCCTTCCAGGTGACATACATCAGATGTATGTTTCTAATACAAGAAAAACATAAATATTTTGCAGTCTACAGTATGTTATTCCAGGAAATAAGAGACTTTGTGAATATCCTTAGTGCAGTGGCTAGACTAAAGAGTAATGCAGACAACTGATATGTAATCCAGACACAGAAAACCTTAAGAAACATCCAAAATGTGGATCTACAGGAATGTGTCAGCATGCATCTTTTATATCTAAAGTTACTACATAACTCAAACAGGGAATAATGGGACAATAAGTTGTGAAATGACAACAGATTTAAAGTACAGTTGCGTAAAATGTTACCATAACAACAGATGTCCTTCTCTTCACTGTTGTAGTATTCTTTATGTAAGGGATCTCCTGCCAAGGATAGCCCAACATCCGCCGCCCAGCACACCAAAGGCTTTAGTACTTATAGGCATGATACATCACACAAATGCTCCCTGAGCAAGATGTAGAGCATAAAGATGAGGTACGGAAGCACACACTCAGAAATGGAAAAGCCGCAGGAGGAAAAGAATGTCACTAGAGACAAGGAAAACAATGTGGATCCATAAGGAGAAAAAGAAGAGCCCCTCAGTCAGGAGGGCAATAAAAGAATAAGAGCAGAAGGGCAGGATGGGGAGTGAATACTGCAACAGTGCTGAAAAGGACATCTACTGTAATGGTAAGATTTTACATAATTGTACTATGTCCTTCCTTGTCATTATTGCAGTATTCTTTATGTAACGGAGAATATAAAAGTTCATGAGAAAGCCTGGGAGGAGAATGACACTGAAAAGCCCTCTAGACACCAATGTAAAAATAGCCCTGGAAAGGTAAGTTTGGCTCTAGAAATAATATCCAACTTGTAAAGCTTAGTAAAACTATGAAGAGAGGACTAAGCAGCAGCCTTAAGGATGGAATTGTTATCCAGCCCCTTGCAAAATGCACCAGAGGTAGCAACATCCCTGCAGAATGAGCCTTTGATGACAAGGAAAGACATTTTCCTTGAAAAGAATAACAAAAGGAATTGGCCTTGAAATTCCAGTAAGAGATGGTTTGCTTAGAAACGGCCAAACCTAAGTCCTGGGATGAAAGGAAACGAACAGCTGCTCATATTTGAAAATAACTTTCATTTTATCCAAATAATATCTGAGCTGTCTATGCTAATCTAAGGTGTGAAAAACCTTCTCACTGGCAGACTATAGAGATAGGAAAAGAGAGGGAAGATGAACAGACTGATTAAGGTACAACTCACTGACCACTATGGACACAAAAGGATTGATATGAAAAAATGCCCTGTCTCTGTGGAAAGCTAACAAAGTACGAATGACCATAAAAGCCTGAAGTTCAAAGGCTGTCTTGGTTGAAGTGACAGACAAAAGGAGAAGAGTCTTCCAAGTACAATATTGCAAGGAAGCTGAAGAAGTTGGCTCAAAAGGATCTGGAGTCCATTTTTTCAGGACAAAACTGAGGTCTCAAGAAGGCAGAATAGGCTGCCTAGGGGGGCTGATATGAAGGATGCCTTTAAGAAACTGCTTGACCTCAAATATAGAGGCCAAAGGAGGATGTTAAGGGAAGACAAGCAATGCTGACAGATGAGCTTTAACTGAAGACTATGCTAACCCAGCAGACAGCAGATCACACAACTAAGAGAACCAGAGAAACCTCTACAGATAAAGGGTCCTGATGGCAAGAGGGTCCCCAGAAAGAAAATCTTTTCCATTTGGACATATAAGCTTTCCTGGCAGTGGGCTTCCTGGCCTCCTGCAAAACCTGAGTACATCCTCAGAAAGGAAGAGCCTGAAAGGGATCAAAACCTTATCACCCAGAGTGTCAATTGAAACTGGTCAAGTGAGGATGGATAAGAGACCCCTTGTCTTGTGTGAAAAGACCCACCCAGTTAGATAAGTTATGGTGACCGCCCCTCACCAAGTGAAAAATGAAGGGAAAACCAATGCTGTCTGAGGCAAAATGGGGTCACTAACAAGATTTTGGGAGAGTCCTGCCTGATCTTGTACAAGACTAGAGGTAATTAATAAGGCATACAGAAACATCCCCTTCCAAAGAAAAGACATGGTATCCACTTTCCAAGTCAGATGACTTGGGACTCTGGAACAGAATTGAAGAATTTGAATGTTCAGAGGGAAGGCAGATAGATCTACCCAAGGAATACCCCATCAATGGACAATGTCCAGGAACACATGTCTATGAAGCATCCATTTGTGAGCTTGTATGCTGGATCTGCTCAAAGAGTCATTCACCAGATTGTGCTCCAAAGGAATGTAAACTGCCTGAGGAGTCACTAGATAACAGGACAGTTAGATTCCAGACCTGAACAGCTAGTATGCAGGGAAGACAGGACCGTGTACCCCCTTGCTTGCTGACATACCACATCACTGTAGTGTTGCCTGTGAACATTTTGATGTGCACAGGATGAAAGAGGGAATGAAAAGCCTGAAGAGCCAGAAACAGAGCCTTCATCTCCTTTAAACTGATGTGGGCTGACCTCTGATAAAGAGGCCAGAGACCTTAAACATTCAGGGAGCCGAAGGAGGCACCACATCCTCTCTCTGAGGTACCTCTGAAGAGCTCCTGAGTCAGGACTGGAGCTTGGAAAGGAAGCGCAGGTGGAGAGAAAGGTGATGAATCCACCACTGAAGCCTGAGCTTGAGAAGGGGAAGAAGGGGACCAGGGCATCTGTGGGGTGGAAATGTTGCAACCATACTGATTTGAGTTATCACTGAAGCTTTCTCATGTGGAGCAAAGCCAGAGGGAGAATGGGAATGGTGGAAGCCATGAAAACGGGAACTCAAGAGAAATTCCCTGGCTGTGACTGAAGCCAAAGGAAAAAGAGACTGGAAAAAGCCAGTGAGAGACAGGGCCTTAGGGACAGGCAGAAATGACAGCATGGGGATAGTCTGAGGCCTGCAGGAGAGGAAAATAAGATCCTGAAAAGGTGTTAGAGCTGATTTCTGGATATTTATGGTGAACCACAGACTCTGTAACAGACAAATAGTAAACTGGAGATCCTGAAGTAGAGCAACAATGGAGGGAGCTTGAATGAACAGATCATTCAGATATAGAAAGATCCAAACTCCTTGCATCCTGCAAAAGGCAATGACAGGAGCAAGGCATTTGGGGAATACCCTTTGGGCAGTACAGAGGCTAAAGGGCAATGCAGAGAAATGAAAATGCAAGGAAGACACTGACAAACATAAAACTTTCTGACAAGGGGATGGAAGGGTATATGAAGGTAGACATCTTTGAGATCCAGAAAGGCCTGGAGTAGAGGGCGAAACTGTGTCTAGACAGACAACATGCAAAAGAAAGGAAGGAATCTTGAGAAAGGTGCTGAGCTGGGAAAGATCCAAAATTGGTCTTCAAGTGCCCAACATTCTGGAATAAAACCCCTCCCTAACTGGGTAGAAAGCAAAACTTGAATAGTGCCCAGAACCAAAACAGAATGGAACACTTCTGGAAGAAGAGGAAGCTGTTCCTGAGGAGGTTGAGGAATGCCCAAACAAGGAGGAAGGGATATCCAAATCATAAAATATCCCTGGCAGATTAACGGACAGAACCCATGAGTCTGTTGTGATCCCTAACCAATTTGGAAAAGACAGGGAAAGATGGAGGGATAAAGGAACCTGGTTGAGGAAAAGGAAAATAAACTATTAAAATGGAACCTGGTTTGTCTTGAATAACAGGTTTCTAGGGGGGCAGGAGTCTGAGTAGACTTAGCAGAAGCCACACGTCTGAAACCCTTCTTGCCCTTAGGTGGAGAGTGAGACTGCCTTTGGACAAAAACAGATTTAGAGAGCTAATTCCTTTGAAACTTGGGAAGAGGAGAAACAAAAATATGTTTCAACTTCAGTAAGGCTTTACCTTTTTCCTGGAGAGACTTGAAAAGTTCATCAGCAGCAACACTAAAAAGATTTTTATTATCCAAAGGAGCATCCAACAGTTTGGCCTTTATATCATCAGGCAAGGCCTCAAGATCAAGCCAAGAGCAACAACTAATAACTGAACCAAAGACAGCATCCCTGGAAGAGGCATCAGCAGCTTCACAGCTACATTTAGTATAGTTGCTGGCAATTTGGGAAGTAGATCCCAACAGAGAAAGGGCAGAAGCATTCTGCTCAGTATCAGGAAGGTCTGAAACTTGTTTGGAAACCTGAGAAAGGAGGGCCAAAACATACCTGGTCGTACGGGTCTGGTAATTGATAGCATGAAAGGATAAAGTGGATAAACGTTTTTGCCCAGTCTCTTCATGGCCCTCCCATCCTTATCTTAAGGTAACAATTTGGCAGAGGGCTGTAATTTAGAGGGCTTTTCAAAAGGGTCATCATAAGAGCATTTATAGGTTCATAGGTATGTACTAGGCTATGGGCCCTAGGGCCTATGTAAGCCTAGCCAACAAGGTTCCCTGGCTTTCACCACCCATTAATGCTTTTTACCTGTGCCCCTGTCTAGCACGGTCACCGATGTGATTCCTGGGATGAATTTCCTATTACCCATCCACTCATCAAAATTTTTCTTGAAAAGTGCTAGTGACAAACTCTGCTTGATATGAATAGGTAGTTTGTTCCAGTGTATGGGAAGCCTCTAAGACAGGAATCTATCCCTCCAGCATGTTCTGTTAATTGTGGTGACTAGGTTTAGGTCTCTAGAGCGTGTGGCTCTGAGGGATTGAGATTTATTTAGGTGTAGCAAGTCCAGCAGCTCAGGGTTTGACATAGCTTTGCATGTTAGGCAGAGATCACCTTGGAGTAGGCGATATGCTAAGGAGTAAAGCCGGAGCTTTTTGAGGCGGTCAGTGTAGGGTAACTGAGTCCCATAATCCTCTCTGTGAGGTATTTCTGTAGCCTTTCCAGCTGCTGCAGATGCCTTGTAAGGTACATTCCAAATGGGGTGTTGTACTCTATAATGGGTCTGATGAGAGACGATTAGAGGGGGACAATGACTTATTTTTTCCTAGATGCGAACCCTTTCATGATGTGGTGTGCCACGTAGAAGGATTTCCTGACTACTGTGGCAATGTGATAATCCAAGGAGAGGCCACTGTCCACTAGAGTCCCGAGTTCTCTTATCACGCCCTCGGCGTTAAGTGGGCTGCCGCCTATGTGGTAGTCCATGGGTTCAGGGATTTTACAAAAGGGGATGACAATGTATTTTTTGGGCGTTGAGCTTGAGGCCATGGCTCCGACACCAGGCATCAGTCTCAGTGAGGCCCCATTGCAGGATGTCCACGTCATTTGGGAACTCAACTATGGCACCCAATTTGCAGTCATCTGCAAACTTTGTCAGCCAAAGGCCCTCTGTGTTGGCCTGTACTTCAGAGAAGTAGATCCTAAACATGAGGGGACCCAAGACTGAACCCTATGGTACTCCACTTATCACAGGTTTGGATTCAGATTTGAAGTCTGCAATTTTTACAGTGTGGGTTCTGTCTGAGCCAGTTGGCGACCCATCTTGTGATGTACGGATTTATACCCAGCTTGGTGAGTTTATCTATGATACCAGAATGGGGGATGGTGTCGAAAGCCTTGGCGAGGTCGATATAGGCTGTGTGGGCTGCCTTACCCTTGTCCACGGTCTTTGGTGACTGTTTCAAAGAAGTCGATCAGTTTCACAAATCCGAACTGGGTGGGGTCCAGAGTTTGGAGGTTACCAATATCCTTGTTTATGAGTTACATGATAATAGGCTCCACGGCCTTGCAGACCAGGCTCATCAGGCTAATAGGTCGATAGTTCCCGGGGTCTGTGGTGGCTCCCGCTTTGTGGAGTGTTACAACTGTTGCCGTGCGCCATTCAGTTGGTACAAAGCCTGTTGAGAGGCTATGCTTGAACATGGTGCTTAGGTGGGGGGGGGGGGGCTAGTTCGTTCTGAAGTTCATGTAGAATGCAGCCAGGAATATTATCCGGTCCCATGGATGCTGTGTTCTTGGCTTTCGACAGCGCAGTTTTCACCTGTTCAGTTGTGATTGCAGGGACAATGCATTCTTCTGGTCTGGATATGGGCCCTTTAGGAGGTGGGGGGGGGGGCTAAAGTTGGCACTGAACCTATCAGCCAGGATGATGGCGATATCAGTTGGTTCCATGAATTCTGTGCCACTGTGCTGTAGCTCAGAGCAGATCTGGGTGTTGCCATTGAGATTCCTGACATAGCTGTATAATGATTTGTGATTGTCCTTAGAGCTAGTGGCAATCTTATTTTCATAGTTCACTTTGGAGGATGAAAGATCTCAGCTTCTTTCTGAGGCTGATCAGGGAGCTCCTCCACTCGTGGGATTTTACTCTCTTTTGCAACAGTTTCTTCCTTCTGTTTCTTCCTTCTGTTGTTGAGTTTGTTAATAGCAGGAGACCACCAGATTGGTTTCCTTTTTTTAAGAAGTCTCCATCTTGGTTCTATTAGGGATGGCACAATCCATGCACCAGTGTAGGTGCTTATAGAGTGCGTTAGTATAAGACTCGGCAGTGGTAACTGTATTGTCCATCTGCATGGTTGTTGTGAAATTGGCCACTTCTGCCTTAAGTAGTAAGACATTGGCTTTGGATAATTTTTTTACTGTGGTTTCCTTAGTGGGGGCGGGATGTGGATATCTAGGATGATTAGTCTATGGTCGGATCTGACCAACAAGGAGTTGACTTCAGGTGTGGAGCACGTGTCACTCATGTTGGTAATTACTAGGTCTAAAATATTTTTGCCCCTGGTAGGGGTATGGACAAGTTGATCCAGAGCATTGGAGTTTACGAATTCTAGGAAGCGTTGAGAAAAGGAGTTAGTACAATAGTAGTTTTTCCAGTTAATGATGGGGTAGTTGAAATCTCCCAATATTAGGGTGTTTGGTTGGACCCTGATATTCTCTATTATATCAAGAAAAGAGGAGTGGGAATCCTGGGGCATGATGGGAGATCTGTAGCAGGCTACAATATAGATTGCAGTTTTGCACAGAGTTAGTTGCACTTGTATAATTTTGGATGAATTATGTTGGGCAACTAGCCTAGAGGTGTGGTTGTCCTTACTGAATATGGACACATTTCCGACCTTGGTGTTCTGGTCCTGGTTAGATGGCCGAAAGGTATGGTATGAGTTATATCTTGGTAATGCAGGGGTGCTCTCTGGAGCCTTGAACCAGGTTTCAGTCACTGCACAGACATAGATATTCTCCATATTAAGGAGTGCCTCAAATGAGCGCATTTTGAGGTTTAGACTTCTAGCGTTGAGTAGCATTACCCTCAGTTTTTGCTTGACTGTATCAGTTACGGTGGTGTTTTTTTGAGCTTTGCCTAAAAAAGCACTATAGGGGTGGCAAGAGGTTTAGCCAGTATCCAGAATCCAAGGGGTGAAAGGTGCAGGCCATCTCTGGCAAAGCATCATGGCCTGTCAACCATGTCATCCCAGGCAGACAAATACTGGATCCACTTTGAATGACACCAGAAGTTTAGCCAATTACTGAAGTCAATAATTCTGCCCTTGTGTTGAGGTATCTTTCTTGGCTAAGGTAGGATGCTACTCAGGGCTAGGGTCACACCTACATGGATTACAAGATCAGAGAGCTCCTCCATGTCTCTTTTCATGTAATCCATGGAGGTACATCTCAGGTCGTTCACACCAACATGGACAATGACTGAGTCATATTTGTACTTGTTGTGGTGTGACCTGAGTGCATGGGTTATGTGGCGGATCCTGGCACCCAACAGGCAGCTAACAGTAACCTTCTCCTTGTCTATTCTGGTGAGAGAAACATCAGTGTGCCTGACTATAGCGTCACCTATGACCAATGTGTTTGGTACATAGTGTTGCCTTATGGGCAGTGGTCGAGTGGCATACTGAGTCTGTGTGTTGTGTGTCTTTTGGTTTGTGGTGAGGGCTGGAGGTTGCTTGCATTTCTTCTTTGAAGGTCTCTGTTCTTTGGGTAGATTCTTATTAAGAGCCTCTGAGAATAATTTTGTGTATCTATATGTGGGTCTTGGTGGTGTAGATGTACTGGGACTATGTGGTGTGTGTGGTGTAGTGTGGAGTGGGTGCTTGCCTTCTCCTCCTGACTGACAAGTTCAGTCTTGGGTTGAGAGAGCTTTGCCTCCAGTTTGGCTAGATAAATGCATCTCTCACAGGTTGTAGTGTTGGGTGGTAGGAGGAGAGGGTTGTCGGTGTACATGAGGCAATTGCTACTTTGCCCCAAGATGCCCAGATTCATCAGGTAGTCAGGAGAGAACACTGGGATCTGTCCCTTGGACATGCCTGAATAAACACTATTTATCTCTAGGCAAGTGAGGAAAGTACAAGAGCTGTTTTCCTCTAAGCAAATGAGGAAGATAAGTACAAAAACTGTTTTCCTCTAGGTAATGAGGAAGGTTGAGTGCTGTAGTAATTTGTAACTTATTTAGTGCTTACAACAAGTTCTGAACCAGTGCTGAGCACGAAGAAGCAAAATTCAAGTGCTAAAACTAAGAATCTGGCTAGTTCTAAGAGAAAAACTGAAGAGCAGTCTTTATGGCACCGGGAATAGTTTAACCCTAGCTAAGTGGCACTGCGCAATGTACAAACTCGCGCAAAAAAGAAGTTATGTACTCACCATAACGTTCCATCTGAGTAGGTACTTCATTTGTCTGCAACCTGTGGGTATTGGATCCGATCTCGGATCCGAGCCGGCATCTTCACAAGCTACAAGATCCGAGCTCCTAGCTCCTCCCCCTACCCATAATCCCTTGCCACTATCTGTATTACCTCAGATCAATTTTGCCCAATCTAAGTCATAACCTCGACAGAGGTATACTGAAGACCTAACCTCAAGGCAGCAAAATTTCAGGTGACCAGAAGAAAACCTGAGAAAAGGTTAGGGGGATGGCAGGGAGGGATGGTTGCAGACAAATGAAGTACCTACTCAGATGGAACGTTATAGTGAGTACATAACTTCTTTATCTGAAGTAGTTACTTCATTTGCTCTGCAACCTGTGGGACAGAGTCCCCAGCTACCTAGACAATAAACCTGGGTGGCCTTATGGAAGGATATTCCGAAGCACCGCGGAGCCAAAAGAAGCCCTACTTCTCGATATCATATCCAATTTATAATGAGAAATGAACGTATGAGACGAGTACCAGGTAGCTGCTGAACATATGTCGTCCAAGGGAACCCTGGACCAGAAAGCTGCTGAGGTGGCGATGGACCGGGTAGAATTAGCGTGTATTCCCATAGGAGCTGGTTTGCCCGAAGATACATACCCTTGAACTATACATTGACAAATCCAATTTGCTAGGGTCACTTTAGAAATGGCCCTTCCCCTGGCTGATTTTGCAAAGGACACAAACAACTGATCAGACTTGCAAAAATCCTTAGTTCTGTGCAAGTAAAAACATAGTCGCCTGTGTACTTCCAGTTTGTGCAATATGTACTCCCTCTTATTCTGAAAATTTGGAAAGAACACGGGCAAATTGATTGATTGATTGATATTAGATTCTGAAGCCACCTTAGGTAAGAAAGACGGGTTAGTCCTGAGAGACACTCTATCCCTGTGAAAAATGAGATAAGGGGGTTTCATACACAGTGCTTGGAGTTCCGAAACCCTCTTGGCAGAAGTAATAGCTACCAAAAAAGCTGTTTTCCAGGACAAGAATTTTAAAGGAATCGAGGCTGCAGGCTCAAAGGGTGGACTCGTCAGGGCTTGCAAGACTAGTGTCAAATCCCATGAGGGCACCACTGTTTTCACAGGAGGTTTCAAGAGAAAGATGCCTTGCAAGAAAGTTTTGCATAACTTTGTGGATGCCAATGACCCTAGTCCATCTCCCACATGAAAATGGGAAATGGCTGCTAACTGCACCTTAACCGTAGAACACTTGCTCCCTGCCGAAAAATCAACGACAGGAAGTCCAAATTGTCGGAATAGGAACTGTAAAAGGATCCAGGCCCTTGTCTGTTGCCCAGATGGAGAAGTGTTTCCACTTGCTATTATATATTTTCCTGGTAGCTGGCTTATGAGCCGCTACCAGAATGGCCTTCACTGGTGATGAGATACCGGGAGTCCTTGCCATCAGTGGAACTGGATCAACCATGCCGCAAGCTTGAGGTTTACCAGGTTCAGGGTTTGACATCCTGCGGGATGTGAAATCAGGTCTGGAATGGGTTCCAGTATCCAAGGGGGAATTAAACTGTGAGACCGCAGGTATGGGAACCAGATCTGGCGAGGCTAGATTGGGGCTATGAGGATAACTTTGCTCCCCAACCAAGAGGCTTTCTGTATGAACATGGTCATAAGCGGAAGGGAAGGAGGCCAAGCATGAACTAGAGCATCTCTGGGAGTCTCCCCCCTCGAGGGAAAGTATTGCGAAGTACTCACTGCATTTTGTGTTTAATGGAGAAGCAAAAAGATCGCAGCGAGGCCAACCCCACTTGCGGAAGATCTGCTTCGCAACTGATGGATTGAGAGACCACTTGTAAGGAGTGAGAATTATCCGACTCAGTTTGTCCGCTAATATGTTGGACCATCCCGGAATGTGCATTGTTACTAGAAAGCGGTTGGTGGATATCGCCCATTCCCACACTCTCATAGCTTCTCGACAAAGGGGATAAGACCTGGTTCCTCCCTGTTTGTTTATGTACCAGACTACCGACATATTGTCTGTCTGGATTGCAATAGTCCCCAGAGGTAGAAGGTCGTGGAGAGCTTGCAACGCTAGAAGCACCGCCCTCATCTCTAGGACATTGATATGCAGAGCGGTCTCTAGGGAAGTCCACGTACCTTGGACGGTTCTGCCCGAACAATGACCCCCCCCACCCGAGGCGAGAAGCATCCGTGGTCAACGTGGCTTGGGGCGGGGGAATCACAAAGGGTCTCCCTTGCCTCAGCTCTCGAGAGTGAAGCCACAAAGAAGGGAGTCTCTGCAAACTCTGCTCAGTGGGATCAGAGAGCTTAACGGGTGGAGTAATAACGACCACTGAACCTGGAGGGTCCATTGTAAAATCCGCATTCGCAGGTGTGCATGAAGGGACAGACCGACTGCCGTTGCCATAGACCCTAGTGCCCTCAGGACTAACTCCGCCGCAGGAGCCTGGCTCTGAAGAAGAGTAAGCACCTGAAGCGACAAGCTGCTCAGCCTGTCCGATGTCAGAAAGGCTCGAGAAGTACGGGTATCCAATTTGGCCCCTATGAACTCTAATACTTGTAAGGGCGAAGGAAGGACTTTTGAAGATTCACTGAGATGCCTAGACTCTAGGCAAGAGTCAGAGCATAATCTCTTGCAACGCAGAGTTGATGCCTGTTGGCAGCGGTAAGGAGCCAGTCGTCTAGGTACGGGAAAACCTGAATGCCCTGAAGTCTCCGTTGGGCTGCAACCACTGCCATGACCTTGGTGAATACCCTGGGGGCTGAGGTGAGGCCGAACGGAAGAACCCTGAACTGATGATGACTGGCTCCCAGCTAGAAGCGGAGAAACCTTCTGGATCGTCTGTCCATCAATATGTGGTAGTACGCATCCTTGAGTTCTATAGAGCACATCCAGTCGTTCTCCTGCAGCAAGGGGAGAATTGATTGAAGTGTGACCATCCGGAATTTTTCCTTAGGAATGAACAGGTTCAGAGCGGACAAGTCTAGGATGGGTCTTAGGTCCCCCGTCTTCTTTGGCACTAAAAAGAACCTGGAGTACTAACCCAATCCGGACTGATCTGGGGAGACGGGCTGGATGGCTCTTTTTCTTAGCAACTTCGAAACCTCCAAAGCCACTGCCCTCCCTCTGATCGGGTGGAACATCGGGGAGGTGTCTGCTTGTAGGGGGAAGGCCTAGGAAGGGAATGGAGTAACCTCTGGATATGATCCGGAGCACCCATCGATCTGTCGTAATGGACTCCCAATTTGACAGACGCTCCGTCAACCGCCCCCCGACTGCCTCCAGAGATGGACAGTCGGGTAAGCCCTCAGGCCTGCTGCGCGGGTCTGTCTGAGAAAGGCTCTCTAGACCCGAAATTACACGGCCCCCCTCTGCCTCTGGGCCGGCGTCCACCTTGTCCTCTTCTGCCTCTGGAGGACGAGGGATCTGAAGCTGGATGGGATTGCTGAGACTTGCGGAACCACAACTTCTTTTGTCCCCCCCGATTCCTTGAGAAGGATCGTTGGGGATTAGAGAAGCGGACCCCGATGGCAGACAGCGTCTTCCCGTCCTTCTCGCTTTGGGTCAGCGTTTCTTGCCAAAAAGCGAAGACCCGTCAAAGGACGCATTTGCAAAGGACGCCTTGAAGGGTTCCGTGAAATCGCAAAGGCGGAGCCAGGCATGATGCCACAAGACGACCCCAGCTCCGCTGGCCCTGGCGGCTCCCTCCATTGCATGAGAGAGTAGCCACATGGACATGTTAGAAATGGATTTTAGAGTGGCCATACGAGTCGAAAACACCTGCTTGTCCTCGACCGACATGGACAAGTCTCATTGTACCTAATGGTATGAGCCATATAATTCAGCGCCCTCACTGAGAAGGTTGCTGAAGCAAACATCCGCTTCCCAATGCGGTCCAGCGCTCGAGATTCCTTATCTGGTGGGTGGACCGAAGAACTCTCTTGGGCGAGTTCTCTCTTCGTGGCAGCCGCCACCAACATGGCATCGACCGGAGACCCCTTGGCCCACGACCGTCTATCTGATGGGAGGCTAAGGACTTTGTCGGGCCATCTCGGGATTGGCTCCACGGTGTCGGGCTCCTTCCACGCCCTGGTAGTAATAAGGTCTACCAGGGGTCAGCCGGAGGGGACACCCAGGAGGTAGACGGGCCTGCCTCAAACGCCTCCAGGAAGACTGATTCATCCGCGGAAGGTTTTTGGGCAGACCACCTTCCTCTAATATGCAACATCTCCATGATGTCTCCGAAGGAGACATCCTCGGGGGTGACCTTGGGGAACCTTCTCTTTCATCCAAATCCGTGTCTGTGGTGACAGACTCAGGGGAGTCCAGGTGCCTCCTTTTACACCTCCATTTACAAGGGACCTCCTCGGTGGGACTGTCTGAGGAGGGCTCGTCAACGGCTTCCTGTTCCTCCACGGGAATGGGCTGGAGGGCTTGGGCAGGCTGTCCCAATGGACGGATGACAGAGGATAGACCCATATGCAGCGGGGGTGCGGGTGGATCCAAAGCCCGGACCGGGGGCCTGGAGGATCTCGACAGCACCCTCTCCACTACCTCAAAAGCTGAAGGAGAACTACTCTCCCCAGGCTCCGAGAGCAATCTCCTCGGCTCCGAGGTAGGGACCGGAGTTGGAGCCGATGAGGTCGGATCCGAGAGAGAAGTGTGCTCCGACCTCAGCGGCGCCGAAGACACATCAACTCCCCCAGATCTGACGCTCGGCCCCAAGAACTTGGATCTGAAACACTCGCGGGCATGGTCAGCGTCAAAGAGACCGGAGCTATCAGAGCCGACGAAACCCCGGCTCCGAAAGGGCCCGGATTTGATGACTCCAAAACCCGAAAACGGGTTGGAGAAGGAGTGATCGGAGCAAAGACAGAGGCCGCACTCCCCCCCCTGGGGGGGGGGGCAAGAGCACCCTCATCTGCATTTTCTTCTGCAGGAATCGTCGCATCATCCGAACCATATCGGCGTCGGTGAGGCTCCTGGTCGACCTAGATGAAGTAGTCAAGGCAGGCCGGGAGGGTCGCCTCGACGATCTCGAGGGAGACCGGTACTCCTCCTCCGGCGAAAAATGAGGTGAACGGAGTCGAGAGGGGGAGGATCCGGAGACCCTCGAGGGAGAGCTAGCTAGCTTAGATGGCGGGGCTGAGGGTTGAGTCTCAGCCCGCCTTTTATGAGACCTACGTCTCTCCTTATCTTTGTGCCTCTTCTCTATAGAGGAAGAGTCCCCCAAACTCAAGCCTGAAGCGGGAGGTTGAGTCCCCAGTGGAGCAGGGGGAACGGAAGGCATTGGGGCTGTGAAGACAGGCTGAGCCTTGGCGGGAGAGGAAGCAGCAGCCGAATCCTGGGGAAGCAAGCCCGCCAGGATTAGCTTATTCTTCCTGTCCCTAAGTGCCCGGGGGTTAAAGGCTGCACAGATTTGGCAGTCTGTTAATAAATGAGCCACCCCCAGGCATAAAACCCACTGAGTGTGGCCATCAGCAGGGGAAAGCTTATGGCCACACTCAGTACATTTTGAAAAAATGGCCTTGGGCCCTTCAGCCATTCTCTACCACAACGCACGCACACCCAAACATTAAGTGGGGGAGGGGGGACACAGAAAAACTAACACTACACAAAAAAAAGGGAAACTATTAACACACTATACTGGCTATAGGTCTCTGAACACACACACACACACACACACACACACACACACACACACACACACACACACACACACACACACACACACACACACACCACAATCAACACTAAGAAAAAGCTTTTCTGAGAAAAAAAGGAACAGTCTCACCAATCAGCTAAAGAGCTCTTCAAAAAATAGCTGTCTGTAGCCGCGGCAAAAATGATCTGAGGTAATACAGTTAGTGGCAGGAGATTACGGGTAGGGGGGAGGAGCTAGGAGCTCAGATCTTGTAGCTTGTGAAGCTGCCGGCTCGGATCCGAGATCGGATCCAATACCCACAGGTTGCACAGCAAATGAAGTAACTACTTCAGATCATGGCTTTTTAACTCAAACTCGAAAGGCATAGGAATTAGCCCCAAACGGCCAATAACGTAAATTTCAGAGCTGGAGATCACTCGTCTTGCAGCAAAAAGGCTGCTCTTGTTTTTATCACTCTCACTGATAAGCAGAAAGACCTCCCACTGGCACAACAAGGTCTGATCCACTCAGAAACACAAACTAAAGTCCTGAAACCAGCAGATCTGGACTATTCTAATATAGGAAAGGGTGGGAAACTAGCAGTACAGATAGTATTTTTTGTTGTTTTTTGTTTTTTTTAATTTAAGCAGAAAAAGCACTTAAAACAGTGTAAAATGCACAGGAAAGGCTGTCACACTTGAGTGTGACGTCTAAAGTTATAAATTCAGTTAAATTCTAAGCTTTTAGCAGGTAAAACAAGTGCACACACAGTAAAAAAGAATTAACAGTACAACGCAGCAGAAATATAGCTAACGACAGTAAAAATGACTTTTTAAAAGTGTGGTTAGCTTAAAACAGTTAAAAGAAAGCCCAAAAGGCACTTAGAACAGCAAAAAGTCTCTCCTTCTCATTTTCTGGTGCTGTAGTAGTCTGCAGGATGCCCAAACAGTACCCGCCAAGCTAAAAGAAGCGCAAACACGGGTTTTTAACTCAGAAACGTGAAAGGGATAGGAATTAGCCTAAAACTGCCAATAAGGTAAATTTCAGAGCTGGAGACCGCTCCCCTTGCACTTTGTAAAATCTATTTGGTGTCTTGGGTGCAGTGGGTTGAGAATCAGGGGCCACAGAGGCTGTAGTGTAAGTATGCAGAAGGGCAGCCAGAACAGGAGGAACAGCCAATCGCTTAGGAGACTCCATCTGAAGGAGCTCATAATTCCTTTGCTGAATGTCAGAAACTTGAGAACAATCTCATTTAAAAAACTCCATCATGTAGGCCACAGTATCTCCAAAGGAAAGTTCCTCCAAGGGGGAATCAGGACTAATACTCTTCCTTTGAACAACAGTCCACAAAATCAAGTTCCCTTGGTCTTTTAAGAGGAGTGGAAGACCAGGGATGGGCAGGCACACAACGGAGGCTTTAAAGCCATCAAAGCATTAACCCCTGAGAGAATTCCTAACATTCAATAAGTGCAGTGAGAATCTCCTCCCTAATACCTGCAGAATCCTTATTGCTTCCTCAGATATAACCAGCTGAAGTTCCTCCTCAATGTCAGGAGCAGACATCTGTAAAACCTCCAAGGATATATGAGAAGTTGGATTTATGCCGGCCTCCAACGAGGTCGCTGCAGAGGAATCCAATGCACCTACCAGACAATCCTCTGGGCTTTCACTAGCCTTATCCAGGGGAAGCGGTATGACTTTTTTAGTTGACTTTACTGCCATTGAGTAAAATCTTACTGCTGTCCATATTACTGGTCCTTGTGGCCTCTTTTATTATTGGTCCATTTTGCCATTCTGGACCTTTGACTGGGTAAGGTGTAGTCTATGGGGTTTATGTATTGTTCATCTGTACATTAGTTTTTGTCATTGCTACCACTGGTTGAATTGCCAAAGTTGCTTTTCACATTGGTTATCCCAAGTATTGTGATCATTGATTATATTTCTGTTAGCAGACTTTTAATATGGTGTATGTACTCCTTACTTGAAAATTGGTTTTAATTGGTTATTTTGGAGGGGTATGTGTTTTTGAAAGCCTATTTTAAGCTTACTTTGTTAGTAGCTAGCGGTTCTGAAGATGTCGAATTAACAGATGAAAGTGCTCAACCATTTAGCTTTTATTTTGTGGCATTTTTTAAAGTGTTTTGTGAAGTTTTACAATGGAATTAAAGGGACTTGTATGCATGAAAGCCGCTTGCCGTCTGAGTTTATTTATAACAATGAAATTATATTCAAAGCTAAACACTAACAGACAGGTAATAAGCAAAAAGTACAGTTTTGTACCTACCATAAATGTAGATGTCCGAACTGGATAGCATCTGCAGTCATAACAAGTGGGTTGTCCTGTCGTCAGGCAGCCCTTCAGTCGGCCGGATTCCAAAGTCCGGGTCCCGTCATCTCTGTTGGTCTTCGGGTATAAAGGCACCAGCCGACGCCATTTTCCTCAGTGTTTCTTGCCCCAGATGCCAGTAGCCCTCTTGCAGGCAAAAATTTGGATAGATGCCAATGTTTCCAAATAGATAGAGGTAAACACAACAATAAGCATGTATGTACATATATACAAACAAATACACCATAAAAGACTCCCCCCCAACAGCTAGCTATTAGAAGGGTAAACACCCTAGGAGTACCACAGAGGGAAGGAGGAGGGTAATCCTGACTGCAGATGCTATCCAGTTTGGACATCTACATTTATGGTAGGTACAAAACTGTACTATGTCCTTCATGGATGCATCTGCAGTCATAACAAGTGGGGAATAAATACCCAGCCAACTAGGGAGGAGGATAAAAGTAGATTATGGTGTGTTTAGGATCCCTTGCAGTACAGTGGCAAACCCTGCTCGGGATCTGGAATATAGAGGCAAATTATAATGCTTGGCAAATGTATGCACGGAGGTCCAAGTAGCAATAATGTCTTTGGTTGCCACTAGAAGGCTGTGGTAGTGGCTGTTGCCCTTGTAGAATGAGGTCTTATGTTCTGTGGAATTGGTTTTCCATGGAAGAGTAACAGAATCGTATGCAATTTCCTATCCATTTGGAGATTGTCTGTTTGGAAATAGCTTTCCCTTCCCTTCCTGTTGCATAGGCTACAAAAGTTGGTCAGTCTTTCTGCTATTTTTGTTCTGTCCAAGTAGTAGCGTAGGCTGTCTATGTACATCCAAGGTATGCAGTATTCTTTCCCTCTGTTTTGTGGGTTGGGAAAGAAGGTAGGTAGGTGGATTGCCTGGTTTAAAGACACTCTGGATACCACCTTGGGCATAAATGTAGGATTAGTCCTCATGGACACTCTATCTTGGTGGAAGATTAGGAAGGGTTGCACTGCCATTAAGGCCTGTAGTTCTAAACCCTCCTTGCTGAAGTAATTGCCAGTAGGAAAGCAGTTTTCCATGACAGGTGCTGTAGGTCTGCTGTTGCTGCTGGTTCAAAGGGTGATAGTGTCAACTTTTCCAGCACAAAGTTTAAATCCCAAGCTGGCAATGGTGGTTTCCTTGGAGGTTTTACATTCTTGATTCCTCTTAGGAACTGCCTGAGCAAAAAAACAGGTGGATCAAAGCTGTATTCTGCTGAAATAGCTGATGCATGTATCTTGATGGAGGAGTAGGACAGGCCTGAATGAAGAAGTTCCAGAATGTTATCTATGTTTGACACATCTTTTCCTCTCTCCATTCCAGATGACAAACCTTTTCCATTTTCCAGCATAGTTCCTTCTTGTTGAAGGTCTGCGTGCTTCAAGAATAATGTCTTTAACTCTTTGGGAAAGTTCTGGATTAGCTGCTGTTATGTGATGTTCCATGCAGTCAGTTGCAAGGTTTTTAGGTTTGGATGTATGATGCTGTAGTTGTTCTGCGTTAACATCAAAGGCATCATTGTCCACATATTGTTCGAGACATGCTCCTCAGTAGTGGGTACCAGTGTTGTCTTGGCCAGTTTGGAGCTATCAGGATTATCCTTGGACGTTCTTCCTTGATTTTCAGTAGTACCTTGTGTATCAAAGGAAGAGGTGGGAATGCATATGCTGTTAGGCCTTTCCAGTTGAAGGAGAGCGAATCCACTTTCCATGCTAATGGGTGAATGTCCTTGTGCAGATTTTTGAGCTGGTGATTGAGAGGTGATGCGAATAGGTCTATCTGTGGGATTCCCCATTTCTTTGAGATGGTCTTGAAGATGTCGAAGCTTCCATTCGAAGTGGTCCTGCTTAATATGTCTGCTAGAGTATTGTCTTTCCCTGGTACAAATATTGCCTGTAACTGGATGTTGTAGCTGAGTGCCAGGGTCCACAGCTCCAAGGTCATTCTGCATAGGGTATGAATGAGTGCCTCCCATGACTGTGGTGTTGTCTGTCCTTATCATCAACTGGCCCTCTTTGAAATGGTTTGAACCCAGCATTTCTTTTAGGTTGATGTGCAGTTGAAGTTGATCCTGTGTCCACAATCCCCTAGGTCTGACGTCTGTTGTGATGGTCTGGCTTGCTTGACATCTGCGAAAGGGTAGGCCTGGGTTTGACTGGCATGCCTGAGCCCACCATAGGAACTCCTGTTTTAAGCATGGAATTAGTGGGATTTCTGTTTCTAGACTGTGTCTGTGTTGGGACCATAAATTCTTTAGGTACCACTGTAGTTTTCTCATATGTAGTCTGGCAAATGGAACCAAGATTATGCATGATGCCATGAAGCCCAAGGCCTGCAGTACTTTTCTTGCTGTTAACTTGTTCAGTTTTGTTAGTGCCAAGAAGTAAAGAGGAAGTTCTTTGTTTTCTGTAGTCAGGAATGCCATTTGTTTTACTGTGTCCAATTAGAATGTCCTTGTTTGGGATGGTATCAGCCTTGACTTTTGTAAATTGACTGTGTATCCCAGTGCTTGTAGCAAGTAAATGACCCTTTGTAAATCTGTTGTCAGCTTGCTTTTGTTGTCCCCTTGTAGCAGGCAGTCACCAGGTATGGGTAAATTTGAATTCCCTGAAGTCTGCAATGGGCTATTACTGATGCCAGGCATTTTGTGAATACTCTGGGCGCAGTAGAGTAAGCCAAAGGAATGCTGAGAATTGATAGTGCTCTGATCCTGCAAGAAATCTGAGGTATCTTCTGCAGATTGGTCGAATCTCCTTGAGATCTAGAGTTACCAGCCAAGACTCCTTGCCCAGCATGGGAAGAAGTTGCTGTAGGGTCAGCATTTTGAATTTTGGGACAATGATGTATGTATTTAAGGTGGACAGGTCGAGAATTGGTCTCCAACTTTTTCCTTTCTTGGAACTAGGAATAGTCTGGAATAGAACCCTTTCCTTGCTCTGCTGTTGGCACTCTTTCCACAGCTCTCATGTTTGCTAACTCCATTATCTGGCGTAGAGCTTCTGTTTTTGATTTGGAGGTAGATTTGGCATTCCTCTTTGACTGGTAAAGTGTGGAAGTGAAACCGTAACCTTGATCTATGGTTTGTAAAATCCACTTGTCTTTTGTTATGTAGTGCCAGTTCTTTGAAAATAAGGTTAACTTTCGAGCTGCTATTTGTTCCCTGGTAGGCGGATTAAGTCACTGTGGTTGTGCTGATGTAGTGGCAGTGGCTGTGTCTGTGCCTCTGTTGTTACCTTGCCACTGTCTTCCTCTGTAGGCACCTCCTCTGGATTGGTTTCTGCCTTTGGAACGTCTATTCCTGCCCCTTTGAAATTTTGTGGAGTCAGGAAAGGACCAATTTTTGGCAGTTCAGTTCCTGCTAAACCTTGGGGGTTGAACCTGCAAGAAATCTTTAACAGTTTGAACAGATTTTGCCTTTTCTTCCATTTTCTTCATAACCTGCTGGGCAGGTGTACCAAACAAACTTGTCTTGTCCATAGGAGCATCTAGCAACTTAGCTTTAACATGATCCGGTAAAGCATTCCCTTTAGCCATGCATGCCTTCTTATCACTGTGCCTGTCATGGCTGATCTAAATGAAGCCTCCAGTGCATCATAGCCATTT
This sequence comes from Protopterus annectens, assembly GCF_019279795.1. Lineage (NCBI taxonomy): Eukaryota > Metazoa > Chordata > Ceratodontiformes > Protopteridae > Protopterus > Protopterus annectens. Next base: position 1,344,985,349 of record NC_056731.1, read on the forward strand.
TAAGGAATGGTTGCTAACCTGTTGTATGTTATTTACCATCTCTAATACATATTTCTTATCAAGAGATTCATCAGTGGTTAGTTTTTTAGTTAACTGATCAAGCATAAACTCTTGGTATTGTATCATGTGAAACTGACAGTTTAAAGCTCTAGCTGAGAGAGTAGCTGAAGTGTAGACCTTTACCCCATCTGTCTAATGACCTTGCTTCCTTTCAGAAGGAATAGGGTTTTAGCTATGGTCGCTGCTACCGCCTTGGGACCCTGGGATATAGTTTCTGGGTCTGCAAGTGGAGCCTTGTAAAGGTGATGATGAGTATCTGGCACCCTGTAAAATCTGTCTGGTTTGGCAGGGGCTGGGGGTAAAGAATCTGGAGGAGCAAACATCATTGAAAGCATCATCCACCACAGAGAACAGGAGGTATAGCTAAGGGCCTGTGCTGTGGGAGGTGCAGAAAGGTCCTAAGTCTTTTTCTGGAGTCTGAAAAATCCTGTTGCTGCCATTGGAACTGTTCTCGCATGGCATGCAAGGTTTCCCCAAAGGAGAATTCTTCTGGTGGGGAAGCAGCTGGAATGGATTCTTCAGCATCAGAATCTTCAAAATTGAGAAGGGAGCCTCTGGCTGGTCAGTTATGTCTGATTCATCAGCAGAATCATCAGAGGACACTGGCTCGGGGGGCTCTGGCCTAGGTCTCTTCTCTGGGGGCTGAGAGGCCCTGTCTGGGTGAGATTGAGATCCTCTAATTAAAGAAATTAAATCTTCTGCCAAAGTAAGCATTTGAGAACTAGAAGAGGGCCTGGATGTGGGGGGTTTAACAGGCACTGTTTTAGTAGTCTTGGCTGCTTTAGCCCTGGCGAAGGCCTTAATGGACATGGCTGCTGGAGGCCTAGCAGCACTACGTGCTGGGGTAGAGACATCCAAGGGGATGGTGTCTGATGAGTCAACCACCGTAGTGGGTAAAATTTCTGAGGTCGATTCAAGAGTTGTAGCAGGGGCCTCAGTTGTAGGAATAGGTTCAGCTGTACTTTGTTCAGTTTTCTTTGCTTGACCATGGTTTATCTTTTGGTAGATTGGGTCGGAGGATCCGGCGGCATAATGTCTAAAATCAGAACCGAAAAACTGTTCTGCAAACTCCGACCCGGTTGAAAAACAGGCGAACAGGCTGCTGGGCTGGGCCTAAACAAGGCAGACAGTAAGAGTGGAAATCTTTATGAGGTATTTGTTTTCCACAGTTTAAACAATTGTTAACTTTTTCTGACATCGGCTGAGGCAAGAAAGAGTGTACTTAGCTTTAGAAGTCTTGAAGTAGTATTCAGTAGAAGTAATCTCTGGATCCGACCGACCCGGCACTTGCGAACAGCTTCTGCTTGCAAGAAAGACTGAGGAAAATGGCGGCTGATGCCTTTATAACCAACAGAGATGACGTCGGGTGGAGTGCGACATCAGCGAAGCGGACCGGACTTTGGAATCCGGCCGACTGAAGGGCTGCCTGACGACAGGACAACCCACTTGTTATGACTGCAGATGCATCCATGAAGGACATCTGGAAGGTAGTCTGTTAGGACTGTTCACAGTCAGGGTGTAAGAAAGAATTACCTGGTCACCAGAAGCCATCTGTGTCAATCGGAAAGGGGGACAGGAGGGAGGGAGGGTGGTTGAACCAAACGAAAATCAGACATGGATCTATTATTATGGTAAGTACATAACTTTCAAATTCAATGTCTATTTTCATTCAATTCAACATGTGGGACAGATTTCCAGAGCCGTTTTATCTGGATGGTATCAAGGAAGGACATTTCTGAGAATGGTGGTACCAAAGAGTATGACCTGGTCTGTACATCCAGATTATAATGAGATACAAAAGTGAGAAATGTTGACCAAGTTGCTGCAGCACAGGTACCATCGATGGACTGTTGATGTGGCTATTGCCCTTGTGGACACAGCTTTAGGTTTAGATTGCTGGGAAAAGCAGTTGGCCGTTTTTATAAGAAAAGCAGTCTGATGGCCATTTTCAAAGAGTAACCTTGGCAACTGCTTTACCTAATCTTGGTCTTAAGGCAAAAAAAAAATCATCACACTTACTGAACTGTTAACTGTTTAGTCCTGTGAACCTAGAATCTGACTTGGTGTTGATTGTCCATCTTATGTAGGATGTATTCACCTCTGTTTGACAATTTGGGGGAAAAACTGGCAGATTTACTGACTTTTTTTCAAATGCCATTTTAGAACGAAAAGATGCATTATTTCTCAAGAAGACTCTGTCTTTATTGAGTATGAGATAAGGAGGTTTGCAGGAAAGTGTCTGTAACTCTGAAATCCATCTGGCTGATGTAACAGACACCAGAAAGTTTGTTTTCCAAGTGAGGAACTTCAAATCTACTAATGCTGCTGGTTCCAATGAAAGTAGAGTTAATGCTTCTAGCATGACTCTAATATCCCAGGGAAGTACTGGATCTCTGATAGGTGATTGTAGGAGAGATGTTCCTCTCAAAAAGGCTTTACAGACTCTTAAGGTAGCTAGAGAATTGTCATTTTGCCTTGTATGGAAATTTGAGATTACAGCCATTTGCACTTCGATAATGGAATAACTAGAGCCAATGTGGAAAAGTTCCGACAAGAATTCTAATATGGAAAAAATGTGAGAAGAAAAGGCATCTAATCCTTTTGACACAGCCCATATGAAAAATATTTTTCATATGCTATGGTAGACCTTTTCTGTGGATTGTTTGAAAGAGGCTGAAATGATCTAATCAACTGATGCTAGGAGCCTGACATATCTGGCTAAGGTTAGAACTGAAGGAATCAAGAGGTCAATTTTATGGATCTCTGGTCCAGAGGAGGCAATCTGGATGGGTGGGTTAACAGGTTTGGATCCTGATCCAACATTCATGGGGGATGTACTACAAGAGGCCACAAGAAGGGATACCATGCTTGTCGGGGCCAAAATGGGGGGGGGGGGCATGATGATCACGCTGGCCTTGAGTTTCTTGCTTTCTGGATGAATTTTGTTATTAAGGGTATTGGACAAAGTCCTTCAGTGATTTTCCCTGCAGAAGGATCAGAGCAAAGTAACTGCTGTACTTGTTGTTTAGGTAGGATGCAAATAAGTCGCTTCAAGGCTGGCCCCAGTGATGAAAAATCAAGTTTGTCACTGCTGGACTGAAGGAGCACTTATGAGGCACTAAGATAGTTCTGCTCAATTTGTCCGCTCATACATTGGATGTCTCTGGTATATGGATTGCTATCAGAAAACAGTGTGAAGATGTTTTCTATTGCTAAACTCTTGTGGCCTCTTAGCAAAGGGGATTGAATCAGGTTCCTCCTTATTTGTTGATGTACCAGACTACCACCGCATTGTCTGTTTGTATGGAAATCACACTAATGGAGAGATCATCATCCTGGAATACCTGCAATGCTAGGAGGACTGCCCTTATCTTCAAGATACGGATGTGAAGACTAACCTCTAGGTATGACCAAGTACATTGGACTGGCCTACCTTCTAAATGCTGCCCTAACCTAGAAGGGAAGAGTCTGTGGTTACTACAGCCACAGGTGGATCCATACGGAATGAAAATCCTTTTGACATTGAAGGAGATTTTAACCACCAAGAGATGTATTCTCTGCATATCTGAGTGAGGTGAATTTTCTCATACAGTGGATGAATGTTTTGAGGCCATTTTAACAACAGGAGTCAATGGAAGTACTCTCTTGAGAAATCTGGCTAGCAGGAATCATTAAAATTGTGGAGGCTGTCAGACCTAATAAAGCTGATGAAACAACCTTGCTGGAGGAGAAGAGTAATGAAATACCTGTGTAGCTTGTAGACCGAGAGAGACAGTACTCTGGAGTGCAAAAAACTTATAATCTGTAGTAATGAATCCAGCAGGCATCTGATGAATTCTAGCTGTTGTGTTCAGGTTATGTGGCTTTTGGTCAGACTGATTTTAACTCTTAGATTTTGCATAAAGTGGAGTAGAAAGTCCAGGTGATGTAACAGTAGGTCCTTGGCGGTAGCAGTTAAGAGAAAATCGTTGAGATATGAGAAAACTTGTATCCCTAGCAAGCGTAGATGCACTGCCACCATTGCCATTATCTTGGGTAAACACTCTGGGGGGGGTGAGGTGAACCCGAAAGGCAGGGCTCTGAACTGATGGTGATTCCCAGCCAGAAATGCAGTTCTTTCCTGGATCTCTTCTCTAGCTTTACATGAAAGTATACATCCTGGAGATCTATGCAGTGTATTCAATCATCTTTCCTCAGCAGAAGCAAAATGGACTGAAACCTGACCATCTGGAATTTTGTCTGTTTTGGAAAGTGATTTAGATAATTCAGATCCAGAATGGGTTTGAGGTCCCCTGCATTCGTGGGTACTAAAACAACCCTCCAACAGCATTAGAACTGCTAGATCTAGAGACTTAAATTTTGCTTGCAACATAAATAGGACATTTTGGAGAGACAGCTATGTATCTTAGAGAATTCCCTGTCGAACAGGCTCCCCCCATCCATGAGAAATGAAGTCCCTCTCTAACCCTATTTAAACATACCTAGACTACTGGATGAGAAATCGAAAATTCATCCCTGATGGACAAAGGCAGTCACAGTAAATCATGTCATAATTAACAATCACCCCTACATAAACATCTAAAACATACAACTTGTGGGACATATTTGGGTTGCATGGCTAGGCTTATTAAGGCCTTAATGGTCATTAGCCTAGTATGTACCCAAGAATATACTCTGAACTCTAATTGGTCTTTGGGGACCAGTTGGATGACTTTTTCCAGTAGCTTGAAAACTTCTGCTGCTGCGGGTTCCCACTGAATGGGAGGAACATCGAGAACCCTAACCTCCAAGAAAGGAAAAGGGAACTGAATAGCCACTGGACATTACAATTAGTACCCAATAATCTGTTGTCATATTTTGCCAGGCTTGTAGGTGCATGGATAAATGCCCAACTGCATCCAGAATGCAGCAGTCGGGCAACCCTTCAGGAGCATTGACAGAGCTTCTCTGAGAAGAGACTGTGAAAGCCCTGGTTGTGAGGTCTGCTGCTGCCTCTTAGACAAAGTCCATTAGAGTTACCTCCTTCTCTGCCACAAGAAGGTTCATCTCCAGGGGCATGCTGAGAAAAACTCTGTGATTTGCAGAACCACATCCTTTTTCCAGCACTCTGACTCCTAGAAGAGATTCATTGTGGGGTGGAAAAACAGATTCCCACTGCAGTGAGTTTTACCATTTTGTTGACTCCTGGTTAGTGTTTTTTTTGTCTTGGGTGCAAAAAGAGAGGAACCATCAGAGAATTAATGATAGACATATTAAAGCATTTTGTGAAATTACAAAGATGCATCCAGGTATGCCAAAGCATGGTGATGCCGGTGCCTGCTGCCATAGCGGTGCCATCAGCTCCACTGGAAAGTAGTCACATGGCTATGTGGAAGTAAACTGGAAGGTAAAAAGCTGTGAGTCCTCAATCTTCTGAATATCCGCAGGCAGAATACCAGAGAGACACCTGGAAAGCTCTTTGGTCAAGTCTCTCTGAAATCTAGTAACATGAGCTAAATAATTCAGTGTTCTGATTACAAAGGTCGCTGAAACATACCTCTGTTTCTAAAATCTGTTCACAGCCTTAGACTCCCTGTTAGGGGGATGAACTGAGGAACTTTCTTCAGACAATTCCTTTTTTAGTGGCTACCGCTACCACCATAGCATCCACCAGTGCACCTTTGCTCCAAATGCTGCCTGCCTTTTAGAGCTACTAATATCCTGTCAGGTTTTTTTGGAAATTGATTCCCAATCAGACTCCTTCCATGCTTGCTGAGCCATGAGGTCAATAAGAGAGTCAATGGATAATACTACCCAGGATGAAGATTAGCTGGCACCAAAGGCTTCCAAGAACATGGACTCGTCAGTTGTAGTGTTTTCGGTGGACCATTCCCCTCTCAATTTCATCAATTCAAGGATTTCACCAAAGATGACATCTTCTGAGGGGGGGTCTAGGCGAGCCTTCACATTCATTCAAATCAGTGTCTCCAGTGAAAGATTTTGGAGAAGAGTCTACGCGACTCCACCTGTATGTCTGTTTCTTATGAACTGGTTATAGTGGTAGATCAGAATGTTCCAAATCAGACTGGAAGCTAACATACCATACAGCCTCAGAAGCCTGTGGTAGTGACTATCACTGTCAGAGTGAAGCGAAAAAGCAGAATCCTATTGGGGTTTGGATGGAACTGAGCTGGATGGAAGTGCCTTACCCTGTGGTATAGCAAAGACCCTCTCAAAAACCTTGAAGGTCAAAGCCGCAATCAGTCCTGAATGTCTCCCCTATTCGAGGATGACAGATATTTTGGTGCAGATCGGCCTCAACCCTAAAGCTGATCTCAGATCTGTGCTATCGACTACAGAGGCCCAAAGAGGGAGTGATGGCTTCAACAACTTCAGTGAGGACCAATCCCCTCAAAACCCAGCACTGACGCTTTGGCTCGGAGTCTCTTCCCGATCCAGAGTTGAAAAAGATGCTGTCTGAGCTGAAGCAGCTTGGACCATTGGCTGCAACAAAGGTGCCCAGGACAAGTCAGATCCAGGATAGTAGGGTCCAAAGGGTGAACACTGACCAGAGAAATTAAAGGAGGGGTAGTTGGACATATATTCGGTACATTCCCTGCAGACTGCATCGAGAGGTCCTCAATCTGGATTTTTGTTCTGAAAATCTTCTGCATCATTCTTTCAGCATCTTGTTCAGTTAAGCTCTTGGATGATGTGCAGAAGAAACCACTGAAGGTGGTCTTGAGTATCTCCACTCTAACAGGTTCCAGAGAGAGAAACAGGGCTGAAGAGGACTGACCCCAACAGACTGCCGTCTTCAACCTGGGAGTTTTCAGATATGGCTTGACCAACACCATTGGATCCACAGAACATTTCCCAGACTTTCCTGATCTTCCCTTTGTCTTTTCTGACTCACTCTTTTTTATTTGTCCTGCTTTTTAGCTGGGAAGTAGTAATGGAGGAAGTAGACCATTGAAACTCAAGACCCTGACTGTGAAGAGGTGAAGCCCTTGACTATGAGCTTCCCTCTCCTAGTCTGAAGTGCCCTGGAACTGGAAGAAGCACAGGCTTAACACTCAGTAGTAAGATGGGTAGTGCCCAAACACTACAAACATAACAAATGGAGATCCTGAGGAGGACGTTTTTGCCCACATTCAGTACACTTTTTGAATCCCTGATCATCGGACATTATTAAACTAGCTAAGGTAACAAATATAACCAATAGAAACATAGGTACACTGGAACTGCAGAACACCCAAGAATGAGTCACTACTTCTAATAACGAAACACAGTGGTATCACCAGTCTGAAAAACAACATACTCAGCTAATACTAACAACTATACTTGAAACGTCTACTACTGTAATAACTACCTAAGCACTATCAAACGCACCAATCATAAGAAATCTACGAACAAGGATACTGATGACTTTTAAACTAACACTACACAGACAAGTCTCTTGGCAGGAGGAGGAGGAAGAGATTAAAAAAAAAAAGAATTAGAATCCAAAGGATATACATTTTTCACTAAGTCCATGTGGATCCCGAGTGAAGACTTCATTAGGCAAATGAGATATGAGGTATTAAGATGGAGTGGAGGGAATTATGTGTAGGGGAGTCTTGGAACTGAGAAGCTTCGAAATTGATAAAGTTGGATCTGGTTAGGTTCAACAAACCATGTACTGAATCAGATGAAAATAGACAACATTGGATCATCTGTTTACCAGCAGCTTGCTGAGTATGTTAACTTTGTTTTTAAAGTAGGTTACAGAGGAAGCATTAAATCTCTTGGTAAACTTGGATAAGGAGGGCTGTCCATCTGAGAGATCCCTTGATACAGCTTCCCTCTGTCATGACACTTTTTAAGATCTCTGCAGTAGAATGTCCAGTAAAGTCTCTATCCAAGACAGAATTCAAAATTCCATTTTTTACATCATCTTGAGATACTGAGAAAATAACCAATCAAACCTCCTCATACCAATTCCAATGGCAGCAGCAGCAGCCTTGGAAGTGGCATCAGCAGAATCATATGCACATTTCAAACAGTGGGTAGCCACTTGACAAACAGAAGCAAATTACACAAAGCAGATTTCTCATCAGAAGAGGAAACAATAAGCAAAATATTCCTTATATTTTCAAAAGAAGCAGGCATAAATTTTAGGTTTACTATCATGTACTCATGAGTGACCCAGTCAAATGGTTGCATCATCAACTCACGTCTGCGAAAACGGACATTGTTGAAATCTGGTATTACCGAATTACAAATTGAATGCAATCTAGGGACAAGAGTTAACATGGGTTGAGATAGGGGTGAGATTTGTACTTCCGCGATATCGGAGTTAGACATTGCCAACGTTTGAGGATTGGGTTTCGCTCAAAGTCGTTTGACAGAGTCCGTAGCAAGTAAATGATAGTAAAACTAAATTTTAACATATGAGCTTAACAGTTGAGAGTTCCAAAAAACAAGTACTACTCACGAATATGGCCTTTTCACAAATCAATCAAAAGCCTTTGCATATTTGTCAGGAAAGTGATTAGTATTAATCAAATGTTTAGCAGCAGCTTGGTTCACTAACGCAATGGAAGATGGTCCTGTACTGGGTTGCATGTATAAAAACTGTAAAGACTACAAAACTTCAATCTATTTGCTTTCTTTTGGGGGGGGGGGCAGCTGTCAGGCAAGTTAAAGGCTGTGACAAAAGAATCCTCCAAAGTGGAAGGAAAAGCAGGAATTGGCCTAGGTTTTGGAAATTCTAGTCGTAACAAATTATACTACTTTTTAAGGGACTGAAAAACATCATTATTTTCCCCCTGAAACAGCTGATTCATTCTGGTAACAGTTTCAAAGAAAGAGAACCCTTCTAAGGGACTGGCCAAAGCCACAGTCTCATCACAATCTGAATCAGAAAACTGGGTAGACAAAACAGAATCTGTCCCTACACAACAACTTTGACGTTCAAAACTTTTTTTTTTTTTTTTTTTTTAGAGCCTGAACTAAACCCTGAGCTAAAGCCCAATAAATCACTCATGTTCAAAGTAACTGAGACAGGAGAAGGCATATGTCAAAGTTTTTGTTTCTTTTGACAGGGATATCTGAAGATAAAGACCCATTTTTGCCAAGAAAAACCTCCCTAGGGATAGGTATCGCCTTCTGGCTAGGCAGAGGGATATTCTTTGTCTCCTCTTCTAAGACAGACACGAGTAGTTCTCCCTTCCCACCAAGGGCACGCCTACAGCTGTAGAGGATGTGTCTAACACCTGGTCTATGGTAGCTATAGGAACTACACCAGCATGAAGCAGGGAAAAAGATGAATGGTCTGAGGAAGCAGTTATGGCCACAGCAGATTCCTCCATCTATGGCTGAGGCACTTCTGCTGCCTGCTGTAATGACAAAGGCTATCTGGTAATTTCCTTCATTCTGTGGCTTAAAGGAGGAAGAGCCAAGGAACTGGTAGGTTGTTTCATGATTAGGCCAAAAAAGTTATCCGATTCCCAGGGAAATCAGGCAGTTGTAGTCAGTAAAACAGGTAAGTGGAAAAGTATTTTTCCCGAGAAAAAGGCAGCAAAAAGCATTTTAAATGCTTACCCCAGCAAAAGAAAAAAAAAAATCGCAAAAAAGAACAATTCCTGTTGGAGAAAATGAGAAGTTATGTACCTACCATAACGTTCCATGTTAGTTGTCTTCTCTCGCCTTCTTTCTTGCTTGATGGGTTCGGAGCCGATCCACGGCTCCGACTCGGCACTTAGCTAAGCTCGAGAGTCACTTTTACCAGCTCGAGGCAGCCCCATATCCCATGATGCAAGGCGGTAAGTACCCAGATCTCGTTTGTACCTATAGGGAAAAAACCCTTGCACAAAAAACTTTCCACTGAGGAAAGAAAGCCTAAGAGAAGGGCTGTAATGGGAACCAGGTAACTAACTGGAGCCTAAGGAAGCAATCTTCCAAACAAGGAAGATCAAGGTCTGTCCAGGCAAGGGGGTAGGAGGGAGGGTCGCAAGAAAGAAGGCGAGAGAAGACAACTAACATGGAACGTTATGGTAGGTACATAACTTCTCAATGTTAAGTTGTCAATCTCGCCTTCATTCTTGCTTGATGGGACCGCGTCCCTAGCACCTCTATCCTGGGTGGCTCAATGGAACAGACACTTGAGAACCGTAGAACCAAAACTGGCTCTGTCCCTGGAGGCCAAATCCAATTTGTAATGAGAAACAAAGGTATGAGGAGTGGCCCAAGTGGCTGCTGCACAAATAGTGTCTAAAGGGAGTCTAGCCTGGAAGGCTGTGGAAGTGGCTAGACTTCTGGTGGAACGCGCTTTTGGCTTTGAGCACAGCTGTTTGCCCCTGAGTTGATAGATTTCGCAGATGGTGGAAGAAAGCCATCTAGACAAGGTCACTTTGGAAACAGGAAGGCCTTTCTTATTTTTAGCATAGGAAAGGAAGAGCTGATCGGATTTCCTGAACTCTTTTGTTCTGTCCAAATAATATCTGAGTTGGCGGTGAACATCAAGATAATGTAATTTCTGTTCCGATCTGTTGGAGTAATTAGGGAAAAATACAGGGAGATCAATAGATTGATTCAAATTAGATTTCGAAGCCACCTTAGGCAAAAAGGATGGATTAGTTCTCAAGGATACTCTGTCCTTGTGGAAGACCAAATAAGGGGGATGAACAGAAAGAGCATGAAGTTCTGACACTCTCCTGGCCGAGGTAATAGCAACAAGGAAGAGTGTTTTCCATGAAAGAAACTTCAGTGAACAAGAAACAGCTGGCTCGAAGGGAGGAAGAATTAAGGATGTCAGCACTAAATTTAGGTCCCATTGTGGAGGAGGACTCCTAACAGGAGGTTTAAGGAGAAAAATCCCTTTTAGAAAAGCTCTACAAAGCTTATGGGACATAATGTTGTGATCTGCAAATCCGACATGAAAGTTCGAGATAGCAGCCAACTGAACTTTGACCGTGGAAGATGAAGAGCCCGAGTGAAAGATTTCTGCTAAAAAATCCAAAACTGCATGAACAGGGGCAGTAAAGGGATCTATATTCTTTGATTTAGCCCAAAAGGAGAAGCGTTTCCACTTGCTGAAGTAAATCCTACTAGTAGAGGATTTAAGGGAAGCCACTATGATATCCCTAACAGGATTAGAGATCATAGGAAGCCTGGCTAAGGAAGGAAGTGGAGCAATCAAGCTGTGAGGTTGAGAGAAGGAATAGATCGATGCAGGTGACCCGATTGGTGGATCAGAAGATCTGGCACTGGGTCCAGATGCCACGGCTGCACCAATAGATGACGATGGAGGAACGGAAACCAAATCTGTCGAGGCCAATAGGGGGCAATGAGAATCATCTTGGCTCTCAAAACGGTGGCTTTCTGGAGGACTTGTGGAATCAATGGAAAGGGAGGGAAGGCATAAAGAAGTCCCTGGGGCCAATCCTGGGTAAGAGCGTCTCTGGGGGGATGGCCTGGTAGTGGGAAGAGAGAGAAGAAGTCTGGGCATTTGCTGTTTTGGGGAGTAGCAAAAAGATCGCAACATGGGCGGCCCCATGCTAGAAAAATCTCTTCCACTATAGATTGTTTGAGAGACCACTCGTGAGGCATGAGAATAGCTCTGCTCAATCTGTCCACTATAATGTTGGTTTCCCCATGGATATGCGTTGCTACCAGAAACCGATGAGAGGAGATCACCCATTGCGAAAGTCTGAGAGCTTCTCGACACAAGGGGTAGGACTTGGTTCCGCCCTGTTTGTTGATATACCATACTACAGACATGTTGTCCGTGTGAACTGCAATTGTCCCCAAGGGAAGAAAGTCGTTGAGGGCTTGCAACGTTAAAAGCACTGCTCTCATCTCTAGGACATTTATGTGCAGGTGGTATTCGAATGGTTGCCACGTCCCATGAACCATCCTGCCCTGAAAATGACCCCCCCACACCCGATCAGGGAGGCGTACGAAGTGACTGTGGCTACCGGGGCCGGGGATATAAAGGGTCTGCCCTGATGAATATGGGGAGAAGAAATCCACCAGGATAGGTGATTTTTGCAAGCTTGTGTCACCAGGATTTGGTGACGCATGGGAAGTTGTTGGTAAGACCACTGGGTGAATAACATCCATTGAAGAAGGCGCATGTAGAAACGGGCCAAGGGAAGAAGGGTAATGGCCGCTGCCATGAGGCCCAACACATTCAGGACCAGTCTGGCTTGCACCTTTTTGCTGGCAAGGATGATCCGCACGTGACTTTGGATATCTGAGATTCTTTGGTCTGTGAGGGTTGCTGACATCCAAACAGTGTCTAATTTTGCGCCTATAAAAGTAATAGACTGGCAGGGCAACAAGGAGGATTTTTCGTAGTTTATCGAAATTCCTAACTGAGTGCAGAGATTTAGGGTGTGATCCCTGGCTTGGAGAAGTTGATGCCTGGTGGTGGCTGAAAGGAGCCAGTCGTCGAGATACGGAAACACCTGGAATCCTAGACGCCTCAGGTGAGCCGTGACCACTGCCATACATTTGGTGAACACTCTGGGGGCTGTAGTGAGACCAAAGGGCAGGGCTCTGAATTGAAAATGACTGGACCCCAGCCGAAAGTGGAGAAACCTTCTGGAGCATCTGTGAATTTTTATGTGATAGTATGCATCCTGAAGGTCTATTGAGCACATCCAGTTGTCCTTGCCCAGGAAGGGCAAAATTGATTAAAGTGTGACCATTCGAAATCTCGTCTTTTTCACAGACTTGTTGAGTCTGCTGAGGTCCAATATTGGTCTCCAATCTCCCGTCTTTTTGGGGACCAAAAAGAACCTTGAGTAGATTCCGGGCTCTGAATGGTCTGTAACTGGCTGAATGGCCCTTTTGTGAAGAAGCTTTGATACTTCTAATTTTGCGATTTCCCTTAGACCGGGTGGCACATCTGGAAGGGAATTTCTGTGAGTGAAGGGACTTTCCTCGAAAGGAATTTTGTAACCCTCGGATATAATAGACTGTACCCATCTGTCTTGTGTGAGGGAATGCCAGGCTTGTGGGTACAGCGATAGTCTTCCCCCGACTGCCTCCAAGGATGGACAGTCGGGCAACACCTCAGGGATGCTGGAAGGGCTTGTCAGAGAGAGGCTCTCTGCTTCCCTGGTTTTGTGGACCCCCCTCTGCCTCTAGGGCGGCATCTGTTATTATTACCCCCTCTGCCTCTAGGGGTAAACTGACCACGTGTATCGGGTGTGACTCCTTGGGATTTACGGAACCACATTTTTCCACCCTTCTGACCTTTGGGGTAAGGTCTAGAAGGGGTAGAAAAACGGACCCCTACGGCAGAAAGAGTCTTGCCGTCCTGCTCACACCTGGTCAATGTATCCTTCACTTGAGGGCCAAACAATGCTGACCCATCAAAGGGAGAGTTTGTGAAGGACGCCTTAAAGGGATCTGCAAAATTACAGAGCCGCATCCAGGATTGACATCTAAGAGCCACTCCTGTACCTGCGGCTCTACTCGCTCCATCTGCTGCATACGAAATCAGCCGCATGGAGGAGTTTGCTATAGAATTAAGGATTCCTAGCTGAGAAGCAATTTTGTCCTGAGCCCCTGGAGCTGTAGGGTCCTGTACTACTTCACCTAGTTCTTTTAGGATGTCCCTTTGGACTCTGGTGAAGTGACATAAATAATTCAGCGAACGCATGGCAAAGGTCGCTGAGGAGAACATCCGCTTACCATACCTGTCCATGGTCCTAGAATCCTTGTTAGGAGGATGGACTGGTACAGAAGGATCTGCAAGTTCCTTCTTAGTGGCGGCCGCCACCACCATGGCATCAACTGGGACACCTTTTGTAAGGAATTGTTTTTCAGAAGGGGCTGTAATAAATTTAGACGGCCTCCTAGGAACTGGCTCTACAGAATCAGGAGCAGCCCAAGCCTTCCGAGCAATAACCTCCATCAGGGGTCGAAAGGAGGAGACACCCAGGAGGTGGAGGGTCGAGATCCAAACGCCTCTAGGTATACCGACTCATCCTCGGAGGGATTGATGGAGGGCCAGTTTCCCCTCTGTTTTAGAAGTTCTAGGATGTCTGAAAAGGAGACATCCTCAGAGGGGATCTTGGGGACCCCTCCGACTCATCTAAGTCAGTATCTGAGGTGGTAGACTCAGGGGAGTCCAGGTGCTTCCTCTTACAAGTCCTCTTGCACGGAGGATCTCCTGACGGGTCAGGAGAATCCTCGGAAGAGGGGGTTCTTCCCAATGGGGAAACCTGAGGCGGTGGATCTCTCGGTCCGGGAGCAAGAGAGTGGGAAGAGATCTCGACAGGCACCGTAGAGGGAGGAGCTAAGGGAATAGACTGCTGACTGAGCCCAGTGGACAGCACACTTTTCATCACCTCAAAGGCTCCCCTCCCCGGGAGATCCGAGAGAACCCGTTCCGAAGAAGCAGGGACTCCCGGGCCCACCGAAAGAGAAGGCTCCGAGGCAGATGTCGGAGCCGAGCTCACCAAGGCCGAGGCTCCAAGGGGAAGAGCGGGGTCGGACAAGGGTCCGATGCCACTCACCCCCTCGGAGGAGACCAGGGAAGCCCGGCCACCGAATCCCTCCAAGGAAGGTCTCGAGGAGGAGATAAGAGTAGATGCTGAAGGGGGGAGGATCTGTCCTTCAGCCATAGCCATAACTATTCCCGTAGACTCCAGCTCCAAACTCTGAGGCAGAGTCGAAGGAGGAACTTGAAGAGGGTGTGGACTAATAGTCGTCTGTTGAGACGGACTATGCAGCATCTGGGCCAGTGCCTGTGATTTTAACAATCTACTTACCACCCTCTCTAAATCATGGTCTGATAACCTGGACGACCTAGATGATCGGCTCCGATGGCTCCGCTCCGAAAGAAGAGGTGAGGCCGGAGCCGACAGTATCGGTTCCAAGGAAGGGGACCTGGACCTCTTCCTTGAAGGAACCATCGGAGCCGAAGAACCCACAGAAGCAGACGGAGCCGATAACTTTTCGGCTCCGAATGAAGGTTTCGATGCATCGGCTCCAGCCGGAGCCGATACAGACATAGAAGTAATGGTGTCGGAGCCAGTCGGCGCCGACACCGAAGCCTGAGCCACATGGTGGTCGGAGCCGACACCAAAGTGACCATAACAGTATCGGCACCGATAGCCATCGGTGCCGAGGATTTTGGCAAGTTAGGATCGGCTCCAGCCAGAGCCAATTTAGACTCCAAAGGAGTCGGAGCCGAGGCCGCAGGCTTAGAAACAGAAGCCTGGGCCATGGTAGACTTAGAAGTCTTGCTCGGAGCCGATTTGGCCGGAGAGCCCTCCGGTTTAAGGAGACCCCTTAATATCAACTTATTTCTCCTCTCCTGCAGGACTCTCTGGCTAAAGGAGTGACAAATTGCACAGGAGTCCTGCAGGTGGAGAGGTCCCAGGCAGTACAAGCAAGAAGTGTGACCGTCTGTCAGAGACATCTTCTGACAGCATGAGTCACACTTCTTGAAGCCTGAGACCCTTTGCTCTTTGGACATGGTAGTACACAAACAGTACACACACAGTCCCAATCAGACAATTAAAGATTAAAGAATAAACAATAATTAATCTCTCACACACACGCCCTGACAGGGGGGGGGGAGGGAATAAAGGCCTGACTAAAAGGAAGGGGAAGGAAATATAAAGTTAGTCAGAAAAGGGCTTACAACTAAGTAAAAAGGAAAGGATTCTATAAAAAAATGGTTATTTTTGAATATTTGGGGCAACTAGAAGTTTAAATTTAACACTTACCAGGAGCTGGCAAAAGGAGGACCTCATCAGCGAAGCGGCAAACGAGATCTGGGTACTTACCGCCTTGCATCATGGGATATGGGGCTGCCTCGAGCTGGTAAAAGTGACTCTCGAGCTTAGCAAAGTGCCGAGTCGGAGCCGAGGATCGGCTCCGAACCCATCAAGCAAGAATGAAGGCGAGATTGACAACTTAACATTGTATTTTTCACCATATAAGGCAGTAAAAAGCATTTTAACTGCTTAACTGGAAAAAAAAAAAATCACAAAAAAAAAGAAAAATTTTTGTTAGAGAAAAAGTAAACTAAAGGGAATTTATCGGCTCTGCATTAAACAGCACTAACTGATCATTGATACTTGAAAGCACACAAGAGGCACTCTTCAGCAGCATAAAATATCAGAAAGGCTTTGTGCCCAAACCTGACTTTTTAGTCAGCTCAACTCAAGCTGAATAATGGTTTTGTTACTTGAAAGGTGCCTTGCAGCTGTTGAAGCTGGCCATTTGTTATTGCATTAGCAGGATATAACCCATGTAGCAAAGGCTACTACAGCAGTGATCCATATGACGAATATCACCAGCGCAGATCCTTGCTGTTACCCAGCTGTCAGTAGGACATCCATCCCCACCCACAGGAGGCACAGCAAGGTTGTTTCCCTAATCTCCACCACGGAAATCATATTGGCCACATGTTCAATTAGACAGAGTACACCTCACTCCCCAGGATTCTAACACCATCCTGTCTCCACTGCAAAGTACATGTACTGCTAATCAAACTTTGGCCTCTCAGGTCACACTCAGGGATTTTGTCATTCTACACCATTGAATCAGTCATTGTTTCTTTTGCTTCTAATACAAAGACTCTTCAGATGATGGTACCAGTTAAAGTGATGCTTTAATTCCATATGCCTGCAGCACTAGGAAGTGCGTTTGCTTTTATGATAGACTTCTGACACTGGTTCGGGTATCTACCAAAGTAACATTTTCCTTTGTTCAACTTATTTTAAAGAATTTCCCCCATAATTTGAAACAGTTTACAAAATTTTCTCATACTTGTCTGCCTTTGTTGTTCTGTACCTCCCATCTTTCTTGTTTTGACTGTCACTATCCAACATTCCTGACTTTTTTACCTAATTATACTTAGAACATTCCTTTTTCTTAGACTTGAGGTTACATTTACGAGACGTATCCTTATTTCCACCCAGTCAGATCCTTGCTCTTCGCTTTTTTGATGAAAATCATTTGGCTGAAATGAATATTTATTAAAAAAGAAAAAAGAAACACTCTGCTTAACACTGTAAGCTACTGCACAGAATAAAGTTCTCCTTAACACACTGGGTGTAAGTGGTATTTAAATTATGAGAAGTGAAGACAGGGAATGATGCAGCATACATCTAAGAGTTTTGCACAACCTTTATAGACATCTTCAAAGGTGTAACAGTTACATTGCTTCTCAGTTGGAAGATAGTCACGAGTGACAAAAATCTGGCTAGACCTTGAGAAACAGAAAGCATATACACCCTGTTTACAGTTAACTCTGATGCTCCAAAAGAAGCTATTACTGTTACTGAACACTAATGTAATACTCCATCACAATGCATTTTCTGTTTATGAACACCACCATAAATACTTTTCATCAGCATTTTTTTCATTTCTAGACAGTTGCACATATTAAGACTATTGTTCACTTCTACTTTTGTTACTTACCTTATAAACATAAAGGTACTCTCTTAGAAAAGCACCTTGCTGTGTTGCTGGCTGTTTGCTGTCATTGATTAAGATGTGTTTGAAAGCTGAAACTGCATTGTCAAGTTGCCGTAAAGTAAAAGACTGACGACCAATTGTGAAGTTAATATGGTCTTCTGCAAGACTCCAGCCTTTTCCTTTGTATACTTGCATGGCTTGACAATAGCATCGCAAGGCATGTTTTCTCTGTAGCAAGCAGTTAAAAAACAATATGTAAGACAAAGACAGTGTGCAAATTTCTGCTTGCCTAGTGAAAAAATAAGTATATACATATATTATACAAACATTATGACCTTGTACATTGTTATTTACAAATAAAAAACATTGGTGTTAATACAGTGCTTAACTATCTCCCCACTTAGTGATAAATTTATGTGGACACTGCAGTTTGGTGTAAATCGCCATAACAAAAGTAGTATGCATAACAGGATCATTGCACACTGCTTCAGGATTCACAAATAAATATAAATATATATGTGTGCATAGACACACAGCAAAAAAGAATGAGAAAAGGTGCTGTGGATGGATGGACAGATATATGTACATACAGATCTATTTCAGATACCTGAACTGCCATACCATCGACTTTCAAAATCCCACATTACTTAACCGAAATGTCACAACACTGAATATTCCCCTAACCAACTATTACATACCTGAACCATTACAAGCCCAACTACATTCTTTATATATGTTTAGAGTGCTTTGGTGTAAATAGTGTGCTGTAAACTAAGTTGTTCTACTTGCTACTGAAGTCAATATGACAGAGACATAACAGGAAGCATCTGGGAAAGTCGGAAATGTTTATTCAACTGCATCATCTCAGAAAAGGTAACTAAATCTTTGTTTTACATTTTAGCAGAGGTGCCTTGTCCCCCCACTGCACCCCCAACCCCCCTGCAACATAAAAATACCAGCTCTGAGATTGTACTACAGTGCGGCACTGAGCGAGCTTCCTGCTCCACTTAGTTTGCAGTTGGCGTTTCAAACGTTCAGTGATTGACAATCAGCATTGTGAAGTTTCAGTTATGTGAAACTTTGCTCATTTTGTCGCGATCATATGAAAGTCGGTTTACTGACATTTCGGTAATGTCAAATAGACCCCGTACATACATATATTTAATTATGGCTAACATTTGTTTGGAACATTTCGCTGAATCATACATAAATGAAACAAATTTATGAAAACACATTAACATGAATGCTCATTTATCTGAAATCTCACTTCGCAGATTAATTTATTTATTTATACAGAAGTAGAACTAAGCGGAATATACGCACAGGTTTAATTGTCAGATTGTGAACACAGCAACTGGTGTTACCTACTGATAAATGCTGTTGGTATGGTTTCTATTTGTCTGGCAGCAGTGATTCACTCTGCATTGCCTTTTCGCATTTCTCTACGGCTATTCAGTCATGGAGTTATACCCAAGTATGCTGGCGGGGGCAAAGCCCCCAACATGGCTGAGTGAAGTCCACTCCCTTCAAAAACACTTCTTAAGTTTTTTTACTATAGCTTTCTACTAACTGTGATTCAACTAAATCAGTTCTCAAATCAAGTCACTTTTCAGTCAAATGAGTTGTCAACCACTTGGCCTCAATGTTTTAAGACTCAACCAAATGGGTATCTGTCAAACACTAGTGAGTGAGTGTGAGTGTGAGTGTGTGTGTGTGTGTGTGTGTGTGTGTGTGTGTGTGTGTGTGTGTGTGTGTGTGTGTGTGTGTGTGTGTGTGTGTGTGTGTGTGTGTGTAAATATAATTAATTGTAAAAAGAGTGGGAAAGATATACATATATATATATATATATATATATATATATATCTTTATATACATAGACATACAGTATCTATAACAAATTAGATATACACTATGCATGTATGTACTGGAATCCTCTTCCATAAGTGGATGTTGTCGGCAATCAATCACATTTTGCAGCAGTTGAAGGTCATCTAGCATACGAGATTGCAATCCAAGCAGCAGCATTCAAAGGGTAGCCCCAGTTATTAAAGACACCAATTCATGTACTATCATAATTTTTTTAAATATTTTATTTTCTTTCTAAAACAAAAAATATGGATGCCTTTCACTTATTTTACAGTCCAATAAGGTTAGGTAAAGTACCTTGGCTTTGCTCTGTTGGGCTTTCAGTAAGACCGTCATGATTAGGGGAAAAGGAGAAATGGAATAAAAAAGGCTGGGGTTGTAGAATATGAATTTTGCTTCCACCAAACCCTTATAGCCTTTGAAAAACCTGCATATGGCATTTTGTGTGTGGTATGATGAATATCTTGACTTTGCGGCAGAAAGCTGGAGTGAACCAAGAAAGTGTCAAAAGAAATCAGAGAGTATTCTGTAAAACTCAAGGGACTTCCAAGATAGCTACAACACATTGAGTAACATCTTAATTCTCTCTCTCCTAGTATGAAAAGAGAAACTTAGCAGACAAAGCCAGCGGACCTAGATTTCCGAGTAAATTTCAGTAACTGGCTAGTAAGTGAGATGCTATAGCATAACCCATTAGTATAATACTAAACAGATCCATTCAAGAGTCCTTCATTCTCACCATCTGGAAAAAGACACTTATCCTCTTTCCACAAAGGTGGAAACAATGATGATACATTTAACTTCCGTCCGACTGCCATCCTTCTCTACCATCTCCAGAATTCTGGAAAAATGTATCCATAGCATACTACACCACAACCTCCTCTCCCCAACCCAGCATGGTTTTAGGCTTAGTCATAGCACTACCACTGCTCTTACATCTTTCAAGGACACAGTCAACCATGCTCGAGACTCAGGATACCTGGGGTCTCCTCACTATTTCTTGACCTTTCCAAGGCAATTCAATACTGTCTCACACCCGCTTCTTCTGACCAAACTCTCCAATTTAGGTATATCTCCTCTACCCTAGGCTGGTTTTCCAACTACCTTACAGACAGACAACAAGCAACCAGATGGCACCAATCCCTCTCTCCTTTCCTCAACATCAATACTGGAGTCCCACAAGGGTCCATACTAGGTCCACTGCTCTTCAGCATTTTCATTACTGATTTCCATACCAGCATACCCCATGCTAACATCATCCAATATGCAGATGATTCCACCATCATCTGCATGGCCAAGTCTTCTTCCGAACTACTTACACTCACCCAAAATGCCTTCACCTCCACTGAAACCTAGATGTATAATAACCATTTAGCCCTAAAATGCTAATAAAACCAAACTCATGTTCTTCACTCCCCCAAAGAACAACACCCCTAACCAAATATAAATTTATAATCAACTCACTCAACAACACTTGCCTCAAAGTAGTCCCATATACCAAAGTTCAAGGGGTCATCATACGCAAACACCATACTTTCGACTAGTATATTAACAAAACATCAAAAAAAAAAACATCACAAACTAGGCAGCCTGTACAGGCAAAACACTTCCTCATCTATGCAGCAAGACTATCCTTTGCCTCTTCCTTTCTACTTTCATCCTTGCTCTATGGTGCACCTCTCCTTACTAATATACAATCCTCTCTTAAATTTATTTATTTTACATTTGTTGACCGGGCTAGTCTAACAGGATATATGTCCATTTTCAGTAGAGGCCCGAGGAGAAAAGCTCCATAAAAACACATGCACAAAACCAGAGCAGCAAACTACAATTACAGGATACTTGTAAGACAATAACAGATGTCCCATCCAATCTGGACTCATGCTACAATAAAATTGCAAAATTTGTGACCGTCAATCTAAACTCACTTCCCTCCCCAATCTCCAAAGTGGGTTTGCAGCACCATTCAGAATACTCTTCTCTAAAACCACAACCGGTAAGCTGACCAAATGTCACTAGTTTAATTTAACTGTGCACTACATCTGCTCATTTGGAATAACCTATTTTTACTGTAGTCCCAAAAGAAAAAGCTTCAAAGCCTGAAGGATAGTACTAACAACTACAGAAGATAAAGACAAAAAAAAAATAAAAAATTCAGGAAATGAAACAAAAGAACAGCTACACAGAAAGGTGTACCTGACATGATATATAGTGACCATACGCTGAACATAAAAATGAAATCAGTACAGATAAATTAATTTATGATACAGACTGATTCAAGTAGGTGAGACAATACTTCACCCTCACCTTCAAAACATGACAAAAATATAATGCATACTTGGCAAGGTAAAGGAAATGAAAGAAACACTACTGATTGTTAATATGAAATGATAAAACTTCTTTCACTAATATGCATTTGAAAATACAAGTAAAAGGAAATGAAAGAAGCATAATGGACAGTGATACTAGGCTTGCTCAAACACATGGAAACCCCAAATTAGTTAAGCTCTTAATAATTCTTGGCTTTTAGGTTAAATCCCAATGAAAGTGCTATGTATCTGTAAATACTTCTACTGAAATTTTAAAAATTGAGCATTTCACAATAATAGGGTATACAGAAGCTTATTCCAATGTCTACATATGAATACAAAACAATTTTAGTCTCCATATTTATTTTTCACTGGCTGCCCCAAAGACTTTTAAGAACTGACTCAGTCAAATCCAAGTCAGACTTGTTAACCAGTCACAAATGGAGTCCCACAGAGATCGATCCTGGGTCCTCTCCTGTTTGGCATCTACTTCTCAGAAGTCCAGGCCAACACGGAGGGACTCCGGCTGACCATGTTCGCAGACAACTGCAAGCTGGGAGCCATTATTAACTCTCCAAGTGATGGAGAAATCCTACAGAAAGGCCTCACTGAGACCAATGACTGGTGTTGAAAAATACAATTGTGTACACTTACATAAATGTAGATGTTCGAGTGTATTCACTGTTGCAGTCATTACATTTGGGGTTATCTGCCTGCAGGTATCCCACAGCCAGCCTGAATACCAAAGTCTTGGATTCCTACGTAGGATGCAGTCTCTTCTTCCATTACGTCAGGTCGACAGGGGTATAAAACATGCAGCCGATGCCATTACATCAGTTTTTCTTGCCCCAGATGTCAGGTGCCCCCATAATGGGAAGCAATTATATGTTACGTTACACCTCCAACAAAAAGCAAATACACCAGAAAGCTCAAAAACAACAAACAAGAAGGAAAGGTAGAGCCAAGAGAAGTCAGGGGGCTGGAGGGAGGGTAACCAGGACTGCAACAGTGAATACACTCGAACATCTACATTTATGGTAAGTGTACACCAATGTACTATGTTCTTCGGGTTTCACTGTTGCAGTCATTACATTTGGGTTGATTCCCAAAGCTAAGGAAGGGAGGAGAAAGTTAGAGAGCATTAGGACCAGCTATTAAGCTCTGCAATACTGCAGTGGCAAAACCAGCTCTAGATTCAGAAAAAATGGGCATTTCGTAATGCTTGGTGAAGGTATGTACAGAGCTCCAGGTAGCAGCTTCTAGGATGTCCCTGGTAGGGACTCCTCTGAGGAAGGCTGTAGAGGTAGATGCATCCCTGGTAGAATGTGATCTGATCCCCTTGTGGGGTAGGTTTTCCATGGTGCTTTTAGCAGAAATGAATGTAAAGGACTATCCATTTAGAAATGGTTTGCTTTGAAATGGCCTTCCCCCTCTGCCCCTGCAGCAAAGCCAACTAGCAGCTGTTCAGATTTTCTGAGAGGCTTAGTCCTGTCCAAATAAAATCGAAGTTGTCTGTGCACATCCAAATAGCGCAGTATTCGTTCACCTTTGTTTTGTGGATTCGGGAAAAAGGTAGGCAAATAAATGGACTGATTTAAGGCCACACTAGACACCACCTTGGGCATAAAGGAAGGACTGGTCCTGAGGGAAACCCTGTCTGCATGGAAGATAATGAAGGGCTCCACTGCCATGAGGGCCTGTAATTCAGACACTCTTCTTGCTGAAGTGATGGCTAGAAGGAAGGCTGTTTTCCAAGAAAGGAATTTCAACTCTGCAGTTGCAGCTGGTTCAAATGGAGGGAGAGTGAACTTTTCCAATACGAAGTTAAGGTCCCAGGCTGGAGTAGGCATCTCGCCGGGGGGGGGGGGGGGGGTCTTAAATTTTTGGCCCCTCTGAGGAATTGCTTTAGCAGGGGGTGAGAGAAGAAGGGTGGTTCAGTATTATAATGTGCTGAAATGGAAGAGGCATGAATTTTAACTGACTAGAAGGATAGGCCCTTGTGAAGCATTTTTGTTAAGTACTGAAGAATATGAGGTAAGCTGGGCACTTTTGTGCCCATCCTTGAGTCTGGCTCCAGGAACAGTATCTTTTCCACTTTTCAGCATAAGATTTTCTAGTACTGGGCCTCCTTGCTTCCAGAATGACATCTAGTACCTGCTTACTGAGGGATGCTATTGGAGTGCTCAAGGAATTAGCCAGGTTGCAAGGTTCAGGGTTTGAAGCGGAGGGTGCAGAATCTGGCCCGCCTGCTGGGACAGCAGGGAAGTTGTCAGAGGTAGATACCATGGGTCCCAGCAGTATCATACTGCGCAAGAGGGGGTATCAATGCTGACGTGGCCAGTCTGGTGCAATCAGTATTGTCCTTGGCTTGCCTGTTTGATCTTTAGCAGAACCCTCGAGGGGAGAGGCAGAGGGGGAAAGGCATAAACCGAGAGGCTTTCCCAGGTAAAGGGCAGGTCATCCACTTTCCAAGCTTGACTGTGGGGAGTCCTTGTGCAGAATTTGTCCAACTGGTAGTTTTGAGGGGAGGCAAACAGGTCTATCTCTGGAGTCCTCCATTTGTTCCTCAAGAGGTTAAATATTTTTGGTTCCAGTTTTCATTTGTGTGGGTCCATGAGATTTCTGCTTAGGTAGTCTGCCAGTGAATTTAGCTTGCCTGGCAGGAACTGAGCTTGTATGTGCACTTGGTAGCTCAAGGCTATA
The DNA here is from genome assembly GCF_019279795.1 of Protopterus annectens. Classification (NCBI taxonomy): domain Eukaryota; kingdom Metazoa; phylum Chordata; order Ceratodontiformes; family Protopteridae; genus Protopterus; species Protopterus annectens. The sequence goes on from NC_056731.1 coordinate 1,345,009,696, forward strand.
TTCCACAGAGCCATGGCTAGTCTGCAGAGATGGTACAAGTGGGTTTCCCCCCTGCTTGTTTATGTATCACATAACTGTGGTGTTGTCTGTCTTTACCAATAATTGTCCGGGAATTCTGTACAGCTAACATTTTTTTTTGGTTGATATGCAGGTGCATCTGACTTGGGTTCCATTTGCCCTGAATGCACTGCCCTGCCAAGTGAGCCCTCCCCCCCCCCCCCCCCAAGCATCGCCTGATGCATTTATTGCTAGGATTTGGGAGGCAGGGGGTAGAGTGAATGGGAGTCCCTTGTTGTGGTAGCAGGCCTCTGCCCACCAAAGGAACTCTGTCTTTATACAAGGAATGATAAGCATCATTGATTCCAGATCCTGAGAATGTTGGCACCATAGGCTTTTTAGATACCACTGTAGTTTCCTCATATGCAGTCTTGCATATGGAATTAGTAGAATGCAAGAGGCCACAAACTCCAGGGCTTGCAGAGTTTTCCTTGCAGATAGCTAGGTCTTTGTGGCCAGTAGTTTGAAGTAGGCAGTCAAATAAATTTGTTTCTTTGGAGTGAGGAAAGCCATCTGGGAAGTTGTGTTCAAGCTTGCTCCCAGGAATACAATCTGTTGGCAGGGTACTAGGTGAGATTTCTTTTAGTTTATGGTGTACCCCAGAGAGGTTAGAAGCTTCTTTACGAATGCCAGATGTTTTAATAGCAAGTCCTGGCTTTCTGCCTGAATCAGATAATCGTCCAAATATGGATATATTTGAATATTTCTCTGCCTGCAAAGTGCAATGGCTGGAGCTAGACACTTTGTGAATACCCTGGGTGCAGTAGATAAGCCAAAGGGAAGTGCAGAGAACTGATCGTGCATGGAGCCTGCCCTGAAACGTAGGTATTTCCTGCAAGTTTCCCTTACTGGAATGTGCAGATAAGCTTCCTTTAAGTCTAAGGTTGCCAACCTGGCATCTTTTCCTAGCATAGGAAGCAGCTGTTGAAGTGTTAGCATTTTGAATTTTGGGATTACCAAAAAGGCATTTAGAATAGAGATGTCCATGATAGGATGCCAGGAGCTGTCTTTTGGGTATCAGGAAAAGTCTTGAATAAAAACCTTGTCCCCTTTCTTCTGCTGGGACAGGTTGAATAGCCCTGATACTCACAAGAGAGAGAACCTGCTGTTGAGCCACTGCTCACTGATTTGGGGGTAGGTCTGGCCAACCGTTTGGTATCCTAGGAAAACTATATTTAAAACCCATTTGTCCTGGGTAATGAGTTCCGATTTTTTTGCATGCAGGGCGAGCTTTCCTCCTAAGGGAGCAGGTAGTTAAGAAGGGCTTGGAAGGGTTAAGGTTAAGTCATTGTGACATTTTTCTGTAGAGGGTGTCTTACTACTTCCTGCTTTGGAAGTGGGAGCCCCCCACTGCTTAGGCCTATGCATAGCCTGAGACTGTAACCTAGGTGGTTTGCTGTTCCAGGGTTTGGACTGAGAAAGCCTGGAAGAGACTGGAAAGGACCAGTTCTTTGAAGGCCAATGCCTGCTAAATCTGAGAGGCTGTACTTGCAGGAAATCTTTAGCAGTTTGCATAGATTTAGCTTTTTCTTCCATCTTTTTCAGGACTTTGTCTGCTTTACTGCCAAACAGGTGGTCTTGGTTTAAGGGAGCATCCAGTAAATTAGCTTTAACATGATCTGGCAAGTTTTGATCCTTAAGCCACGCATGCCTTCTAAGTACAGACCCAGTGACAGCAGCCCTGCAAGATACTTCTAAAGAATCAAAACCACATTGCAAAGTATGTTTACCAACTTGTTCAGCATAATGCATTAAATCCTGTAATTCTGTGTGTTCAGCACAGTCAGGAATCAATATCATTTTCTGTTTAAGTAGTCCCATAATATGCTGCTGGTACTTTAACATATAAAACTGGTAATTTAAAGCCCTAATGGCCAAAGTAGCAGAAGTGTATACCTTCTTACCCCATCTGTCCAAGGCTCTTGAATCTCCATCAGAAGGGGTAGGATTTTTGGCAGCAGTAGCCTTAATGCCCTTTGGACCTTGGGAAATGGTCTCTGGATCCGCAGTAGGATTCTTGAAGAGGAACTTGTGAGAGTCAGGTACTCTGTAATACCTGTTAGGTTTTCTGGGAGCTGGAGGTAAAATGTCTGGGGACAGGCTAGATTCCAAGAAAGCATAATCTACAATGTCCAGAACAGGAGGGATAACTAAAGGCCTGTGTTGAGGAAGGAGTAAGAATTCCCTAAGCCTCTTTCTGAAGTCGAGTAATCCTGGCTTTCTAAGCGGACATGCTCCCTAAGAGTGTGCGAGGTTTCACCCAAAGAAAAATCTTATGGAGGGGAAGCAGAGGGAATGGAATCCTTTGCATCAGAATCCTCATAGGTAGATGAGGGCAAATCCTGGTAATCAGAAGAAACAGAAATATCAGAATCATAATCAGAAGAATCAGAAGGAAAATCAGTTCTAGGTCTCTTAGAGGGGGAAGGCTGGCTTCCCCTAATTAAAGTAATAAGGTCTTCAGCCATTCTAAGCATTTGTTATTTAGGCATATGGGCCTGACCGTGCGTTTTGGACATTGGTTTTCTAGGCATGGGCCAAGTTTTAGGCCTGGATGAAGAAGATGGCGTTGGTTTAAAATGCAAGTCTGTAGGCCTGAATACACCCTCAGAAGCCGGTGCCTGCACAGCGGCTCCGGGCCCATCCAAGGTAGAGACATCCACAGGTTCCATAGACGAAGAAGCACCTCACAGCATAAGGCTCTCAGGTTCTGAGAATGGGTCTCAGTAGAGGCCTGCGAATCTGAAGTAGCGGGTATCAGGGGCTGCGAAAGCACCTCTGAGTACCAGCGGACTGGCGACTAGCTTAATGGAAGCGTTGTCGGCAGTTTTGGACCTATGCAGTCTGTCTCTGTCTTTATCCTTGAGTTTTTTTGGAATATTGGTAGTTGGATGGCTTACCGAAGCCATTTCTGAATAGTTATACCGAGTACCAAAATAATTTGCTGCAAAAATAGACGACGAATAGTTCGGGGGTTGAATAAGGCACAAAACCGACAGCAAGGGACGTCGTGGTCTGGGCCTCCTAAGCAAGGAATGCAGTACGAATGAAAATCTTTATGAGGTATTTGCTTTCCACAGGTAAGACCATTGTTAACTTTTACTGACATCGGTTAAGAGCAAGAAAAAGGATCCCCAACGGGGTACTTAGCTTTTTTGAAGACTTCAGTTCTGAAACCCGAAAACGAAAATTTCAGGAGTCGGCCAACCGGCACTTGCGAATTGCTTCTGCTTCGGACACCGCGCGCCAAGAAAGACTGATGTAATGGCATCGGCTGCATGTTTTATACCCCTGACGACCTGACATCATGGAAGAAAAAACAGCATCCGATGCAGAAATCCAAGACTCTGGTATTCAGGCCGGCTGAGGGCTACCTGCAGGCAGATAACCCCAAATGTAATGACCGCAATAGTGAAACACGGAGAACATCCATGGCCTTAAGCTTAATGCCAAAAAATGCATCATCATCCCCTTTGGGAAAAATTCAGTTTCCACTAATTACCACCATTGATGGGAGCCCACTGAACACTGAAGGTGTTACAAAAGAACTGGGGACACAGGTTGACAGCAACCTCTCCTTCAACCACCACATTATCACTGTGGTCAGAAAGTCCTTCTATGTGGCACATCTCATTACCAAGGGTTTTGCATCCAGGAAGAAAGAGGTCATCATCTATCTCTACTCTTCCCTCATTAGGCCATTCATAGAGTATAATGCAATATTTGACATGTACCTCTCTAGACAAATGCAATAGCTGGAAAGGCCACAAAAGTACCTCACAAAGAGGATCTTAAGCCTTAAACACATGTTGTGCACTCAAAAAACTCCAGCTATTCTCTTTCTCATATCATCTGTTAAGAGGCGATCTCAGCTTGACGTACAAAGCCATTTCTGACCCAGCTCTGTTAGAAATGCTACATCTAAAGAAATCAGAATCCCTCCACACCACAAGCTCCAGAGACCTCAACCGCATTACCACAATCAACAGAACATGCTGGAGGGACAGGTTCATAACCCATTGACTGCCCATGCTCTGGAACAGACTTCCCATAAATGTTCCGAGGTAGGGATCGGGGTCAGGGCCGATGCAGTCGGCGCCGAGAGAGAGGTGCACTCCGTACCCACCGGCACCGAAGACACACCAACTCCCCCGGATCAGACACCCAGCCCTCGGCCCCGAGAACTCTGATCCGACACGCTCGAGGGTATAGTCATCGAAGAGACCAGCGCTATTGGCGCCGACAAATCCCCGGCTCTGAAAGGGCCCGGATCCGACTACTCCGAGACCCAAAAATGAGTCAGAGAAGGAGTGATCGGAGCAAAAATGGGGGCTGCGCTCCCTCCCAGGGGGGGGGGGGGAGGCAAGAGCACCCCCCATCTGCATTTGGGTATGTATGAATCGACGCATCATCCGATCCATGTCCGCTTCGGTGAGGCTTCTGGTCGATCTAGAAGTCGTCGAGGTGGGCCGGGAGGGCCGCCTCGACGACCTCGAGGGAGACTGGTCCTCCTCCTCTGGCGAAAAGCTGGGCGAATGGAGCCGAGAGGGGGAGGATCCAGAGACCCTCGAGGGAGACTTAGTCAGTTTAGATGGCGGGGCTGAGGGTTGAGTCTCAGCCCGCCTTTTATGGGATTTGTGCCCTTCCTTATCCTTGTGCCTCCTCTCTGGAGGAAGAGGCACCAGCGTCACCTGTGCTCGAACCCAAAGAGGGAGGTTAAGTCCTGGGCTGAGCAAGGGGCGCAGAAGGCACCGGGGCTGCCAAAGCAGCCTGAGCGGGAGAGGAAGAAGAAGCCGATTCCTGGGGCAGCTTTCCCACCAGGATCAGCTTATTCTTCCTATCCCTAAGCGCCTGGGGGTTAAAGGCCGCACAAATTTGGCAGGCCATAGATAAATGGGCCACCCCCAGGCATAAAACGCACTGAGTGCGGCCATCAGCCGGTGAAAGCTTATGGCCACATACAGTACACTTCGAAAAAACGGCTTTGGGCCCCTTCAGCCATTTTAAACTCACTCACACGCTCACATCCAAACACTAAGGGGGGAGGGGTGTCACACAGAGGAACAACTAACTACAAGAAAAACTAACTAAACCACTGAAAATAAACCCAGGGGCACTATACACACGTACACTACCTACAACTTCACAAAAACGCTAGAGAAAAAAGGACTTTAACAAGTAAACAATCTCACCAAAGCCAGGAGCTCTTCAAAAGATAGCTACTTAGATAGTTACGATCTGAGGTAATACAGCAGGTAGCAGGGGATTATGGGTAGGGGGAGGAGCTAGGAGCTTGGATCTTGTAGCTTGGAAAGCTGTCGGATCCGATACCCACAGGTTGCAGAGCAAATGAAGTAACTACTTCAGATCATATGAACATCTGCTGCTTTGGAGCTGAACTGACAGGCCCCAGCCATGAGTTACTGAGAAATTCCTTTGATGCAGTCATTCATAATATGGTTCAAAATTATCTTTCCTGTTGTGAAAAGGCAGCAGGCTACTGTTGCTTGTACTCTACCCCCCCCCCCCACACACACACACACCTTACTCTTCCTCCTAAACTGTCTCTTGTACAGACTTGGGTATTGATTGGTTTGTTTAATATAAAATGGTCATTTCAATTGTATCTATGAACTGGAGGTTGAAATATTTATTTTGCAGTCTACGATGTCTCTTTTCCTCTAGTCACTGAAGAATTTTTTGAGATGGTGCCTCAAACAGGAAAAATTCTTTCAGATGTGGGTGCGGTATTTTGGCTTTTGCATTTATTTACTTGACATCTGTTTACCAGGAAAGTCCAATTGTGTATGCATCCCATTTTCAGTGGAGGCCCAGGGAGAAAAGTTCTGGCATACATAGTTCAATTAAATAAAGTACATAATATTATCATAAGAAGTGCAGTAACCAATAGTAGAATCGACATACAGAATAAATAGAAGTCAGATCAGAAAATCATACAGTGAATATTCAACAGCAATCACAGGATAGTGACTACTTAGTAAAGTATAATGAATAGTGATAACCATGGTAAACATAAGCATTTTCAATATGGGCAAAAGATTAAGGGAAAGGAAAGATATTTTGCAGTTGGGAGAACAGGAAATGTAGTTAAAGTAGGGAGCTATTGGAGAAGTAACTGGGGCTTTGGCTAACAAGACAAGGGAGGAAAGGAAAGGAAATGGGAAAAAGAAGAGGAAGGGAATGAGGAAGGAGGAAGAAAGACAGCAAGGGAAAGGAAGAGAAGAAAGGAATAACTGAGTAGTGTCAGCCTGGTGGAAGACATGTACAGAGTCGAGAGTTAAGGGGAAATCTCTTTAGAGATTGTTTGAATATGTGACTACATGGCATCGCTCTAATGTCTGTGGGAATACTGTTCCAGACCCAGGCTACTGAGCAGGAATACAGGTAGTGACAGATGCATTTTTTTGGTTTATGGACTTCAAAACGGTGTTTCTCAGATGAGCGAAGAGGGCAATTAGGGAGGTAATGGTTAAGAATGGTGCTGGTTGCTTGGCAGGATGAGGATTTGTATACCATTTTATTAGCAAATAGATGTTGGGTGAACTTGAGGTACAAAGGTAACTCAAGCCAGTTTAAAGATCTGAGGGTAGGAGCAGTGAGACCAGACAATCCCATGTTTGTCGGGATAAACTTGGTTCTCTTCTCCCTGGTGGACAGTGAGTACTGATTTTATACACACAAACACACACACACACAGTCGTGTCCTCTTTTTTTGTTTTTATCATTTTTCCCTTCTGCCACAGTATTGTCCAGATACAGTCATTCTAGTGGTATGATTACATGCAACACTTCTGTTAAGATCCAGTTTTGACAAGTGGTTATGCATGAGATGTCTGAAAGTTTGTTAACTGTGTTAAGCTGGAAGGAGAACTTTAAAGCATAACCCCCACTTTATATCATTAATATTTAGAATAACACAGTTGGGACTGAAAAAGTAACCAAGTAAAACAGTTTTTGTTCTCATTAATATTAACGTAATAAAATTAAATGTAAATTGCATGGTAATGTAGCAGAAGCAATTCTGCGTAATATACAGTCAACAGGTACTTTAAATGTGAGGTGAGAGGAATTTTATCAGGGTTGGTGCACATGCTAGAGATATTAAAATAAGAAATTACTGTCCTTAATTGTTTCCACATTTTACACTGTAACAAGATAAGAAGTTAGAAATAAGCAAATTAAAATTAATATAATGCTATTTTTGGGCCTTTTTCCACCCATTATTTGTGGCTTTGTCCAGATTTCTTGATGTAGTCTAGTCTAAGTCTAAGAGGTTGAGAGGTCTGGGGGGAGATGTAAGAGGGAGGTAGGGGTGTATGTGTGTGTCATACCTCTCAACTGTACGGATTTTCACAGAATGTCCAGATTTTTCCTTATATTTTTAGTCTGTTCCTCATAAAAATTGTCTTTTTTGTTTTGACAAATCACTGGAATGATTAAAGTTACTAAAACTAAATAATGATGTGCGTTTTACTTTTATACTTCATATCCTTCAGAAAATGCATTCTAACACAAATCCTGTTATTCTAGCAACTTTCTAAGTTTATAAGGGCAGTATTTAAAAAGTATCCCTAGTTTATTCCCCCTCTCACATTATGACAGGCGTTGTCCAGGTTTCTTGCGCTAAGAAGTTGAGGTGTATGTGTGTGTGTGTGTGTGTGTGTGTGTGTGTGTGCGAGCGTGTGTGTGAGGGAGGGAGGGGTGTGTGTGTGTAAGTGGTACGTAGCATACTCCTCATCTGTCCAGGTTTTTGCAGAATGCCCATATATTTTTTCTGTTCCGCATAAAAAGGACCAAAGTTGCTAAATAATGACAGACATTTGAGTTTTAGACTTCACATCGTCAGAAAAATGCATACTAATACATATTCCTGTTACTCTAGCAATTTCCCAAGTTCATGTTTACTTTTATACTTTGTCCAGATTTCTTGCACTAAGAGGTTGAGGTGTGTGTGAGTAAGAGTGAAATGCCCTAGTTAGGGTTAGTAGGTTGTTAGTAATTTGCTTAAGCTCAAACCCTGTACCTTAGCTACAGGAAACAGCCTGAATCCTACCTCATCTACCAAGCTGCAGTTTTCAAGGAACTGGGTTCCAGGTGCATTTTTCAAGGAATTCAGTTTCAAGTGCATTTTCAAGGAATTGCGAGCGTCAAGGGAAGAGAAGTTTACTGCTGCTCATGTTCATGCTCATACCATGTCTGTTTACAATGTGCAACTGTTTTGTTTAGCAAATGGTATCACTATTGTGGTACAGAATTTTAAAACAGTGTTAGTAGCACAACAGGTAGCATACTTGTGTTTTGATGCAGATGGCTGTGGGTTCTACTCCAGAACATGTAGATGGATTGCTGATACTGTGTTGTACTTTAAGGGGATGGGATGCTGCAGTCCTGAGTACGTCCTCCTTTGGATGAGATGCCTAGTAACCATTAACCTGTTTTCAGTTTGCAATCCATTCCCTGGCCTATTGCAATGTTACCAGCTTACCATTTTTTGATGTACCATAGGCAATTTATTCTTCAAGGGCAGCAGGCCCTCAATTTGTAAATGAAAAAAAGAAATATAAAAGTTTTTAAAATTTAAATGTTGCTTTCTTTATATTAATTCGGCTAAAAACACAATCCAAAACATAGGGTCCACCAAAATATTTCCTATATAAAAGAGGTCCTTCAGCTTGCAAAGTTTCAGAACCACTGTTTTATAGTAATTGCTGCATCAAAAAAAAAAAAAAAAAAAGGTATGCTGAAACTGATGCAAGAGAGTTTGTGGAACTGAAGTGGAATGAAGTATCTAATCAAAGTCTATGAAAAACCTTGTGAACCACTATATGTTTGTAGTAACAGTCTCCTAGACTTCCGAATGATATTGAAAATTGCCCTTCAGACTTAAGGGATTAGGAATAGCTCTAGGTAGCACCCAAACTCCTCTTTACTAGAATGCCCGCCTTTGGTCCAAAAGTGGAAATGACAGACTGTCCACCCTCTGAAAGGATTTTGGGAAGAGGTTTACTTGCAGAACAAGGGTTATTTCTTTGAAAGTTACTGGAAAGTTGGAGTGCAACAGCGTGAAACAAGTGCTTCTTGGATAACCAATCTTTTCCTTTTTTTCTAAGCGTCTTAAAATTTCAGCTGCATGTTTACAAACAACATGCCACATCACTGTAATGATGTGTTGTCTGTGATGATGCAGTTCTGCAGAAATTGGAAGTATCCAACAAATGGCCTTTAATATCTACAGGGTATGTCTAACACTTACCTGCACTCATTGTACTAACAAATTATACATACGCTATATGTCTATACTACAGAACAATGTATACTTATGTAACTTTACTTCAGGGTGACTATCTCTGCTATTTAGTTCAGTCCATAACTGAAATGCATCCTTGTACCAGCTCACCTACCTGGTTAACAAATACAAAATAAACTCAAGTACATGCATCTTTTTATCTCCACTCCAGACTTGGATAACTGAGGATGTGTCTACTGCTTTAGACACTTCTGTGTATGCAGGTACAGTGGATATAAGTGTACACACGCCCTGTTAAAATCCCAGGTTTTTGTAATATAAAAAATGAGATCACAATAAATCATCAAAACTTTTCCCACATTTAATGTGACCTATAACGTGTGCTTCAACAAAGTATTAGTTTAAGGGTGTGCGCACCTATGCAACCAGCTTATTGTACATTTTTTCTCCTAACAGTTTTGTTTTCCAATTGAATTGTACAGGTTATATGTCATCTTTTTATATCATAAAAACCTGGCATTTTAACAGGAGTGTGTACACTTTTTATATCAACTGTATGTAATTCTATCAGAGGTGATATCCCCCTTTCTGGAAAACTATGAATGTCTTCCTCAGTGCATTTTATGGGGCACTGACTGCAACTCAAGACAACCAGTCATCAACTAGCAATCTGGGCAATAATAAAACCAAAATGGAAGGGTGTGAGTAAGCAGCTGATGCCAACTCACCCAACCTGAGGGAGATATAGTCAGACTCAGTGCATGCTGGCACCCACAAGAAAGAGAGAGAGATGCAAGGTATAGGCTAGGGACATGCAACTAGCTATTTCAAGTCATACCCATGTGGAAGCCTTCTTGGAGACTATGTGGTAAGGAACGTGTTCATAGGGGAAAGAAACAGCATGGGGCTCAATTCACAAGATCAAACTCATGAAATACTGACAAATAAAACATTAACTTCAAAAGGCCAATCTGCAAAAGAAAAAAATCTAAAAAGAAAATTAAAAAGACATGCTCTATGCAGGCTGGCAAGACCCCTGCACCTCCCATACCCCCCATGCTAACTACATACCAACTCTGAGATCACACTGAAATCTGGAAAAGTTAAAAACCCATTCCCTAACTCTACTGCGATCTTGGACAACTAAGAAATCTGCTCAATGAACTTAACTTTTTGATCTTTTCGGGTTGATATTTTCTGTGATGGTGTTTCACATATTTGATCCTACAAGTGGAAAACCCAGCAGGTCCTTGCATTTATGACTGCATGTCAGCCAGAGAGAGACAGTGGGGTCAGGGCAAAAAATCCAAAAAATCTCCTCATGGCTAGACAAATGATACCTGGGCGTACCTGACTAATGGTCTGATGATAGGAATTCAACAGTATGGCTAGATGGTCACAGCAGTTACAGGGACTAGAAAAATAATACTCTGAATGAACTTCTGCATCTGTCTCAAGAAAAAAACTTCTGTATCTGACCATATATATGCTAAATACTTCAGTGACCTTCTAGCCAAACTACTTGATGTGCACATCTTTTCATCAATGACAATCAGCCCGAATTCTTTAGCATATAATAGGATAGCCAAGAGAACTGTCTGTACTCACTGAAAGGAAAAAAAATGAATACTGTAGAATGATTTTTATTAATTATTATTACAAGAATTATACCAATCTGCAGGTATGTACACTCAGTCAGCTTTTTTGGTTTGTGGACTGCTAGACTTAATTCTAGTAATTAGTCTGAATGAATTTTCATTAATGTCAAAAAAGGGGAAGAGACCACTGTCTGTTTCTGAGGCATCAACAGTACAGATTTTCATTTTGGTGAAAATGAAACCAAAAAAAGGCACCCAAAATATCTACCCTTGTAAATTACTTTCTCCAAAATCTTACAGCTTACTGGTAACAACCAAGACGTCTTCATGAAATAGTCCAAACAGGGAAAATAATCAACTTTTTCTATAGACATGAGCGATGAAGACCTATTTCTTTTTTCCTCCCCTCCTAAAACTTTGCAGGGTACATAAAGGTTCTCGCATATTAGATTTAGTAGCGGATCAGCATCAGGTCACAGTTACCTGACCTATGTGACTTGCTTCTTGTAAACCTTTAAAGTACTCTTCATGCAATACTTTACATTCAAAATCCAGTGGTATTAATTGATTAATGGTTGTGAAATGGAGAAAACTTACATCAACAGTACTAAAATAGTACCCTTCATTTCTAACAAAGTGAACAACCTTCTAATGTTTTTTTTTTTTTTTTTTTTTATCTTTCTTCCCACGACTGCCAACCATCAGCCCTACCACAAATTTCCTTGGGTAGGGAGATCTCTTTTCACAGTAAATCATCATTCAGGTAGCCTTCAGGGTAATGGTGTTCTATGTCCCTAATCTCTCCTCCTGGTGGTAATGCGTGGGCTTGCAGATGTGAGGGTGTGTAACACCTTTCCCTAAGGGTATGCACATCGCTGTAGTGCTCCACGAAGGTTACCACTCCAGTGACTTGGCAGGGACCATACCCACATCCTGTCTATTGCTGCCTGCAAGGTTTTTTTCCTCTGACAGATGCCTGCAGTGCAGTAAGTAAAAATGGCATCCTCTGCAAGAATGGGCAGGTCATGTTGGATGCTCACTATTCTTCTCCTCGACTTGGCTCAGCCAGTGCCCGAGCCGCTAGACAAATTAATGTCATCTTGGTCATAGTCAGAGCTTTATACCTCTATATCATGAAGCCAGCTGAACTCTTAGAAGTTCCAACTAAGACACACTCTTGCTGACCCCTCCTGGGACTTGCAGAATAATCATTGATAGTTAAGAAGTGGGGATCCATGCTGCAACTTTTATTTTTAATGGTGGTTATATTGCTAGTGAGTCCCATTTTGGGTGACTTCACAAACAAAACTGTCATCTCAATGTTAGGAGCCATCAAAACTGAATAAAACTAAAGCACCTTCTTCAAGACAGCTCAATAAGGCTTATGTACAGCTCATACTTCAAGTTCTTCTGGCTTCTCCCCCCTACTCAATTTGCATGTGTAAAAAATGTCTAACAATTATGAAATTGTTTATGTTTTAATTGGTTTAGTCTCTTCAATCTTTTTCTCAGTTAAGTAACATGTAGAATATCGGCCCTTATTTTGTCAGGTGGGATGCTAACTGGCTCACTGACAGATCACACTCAGTCAAAGTTGTGGACTTAACCTCAGCCAGCAGACCTGTCACCAGTGGGGTTCCACATGGGTCAGTGTTGGGCCCCCTACTGTTTGGGATATACTTCTCAGACGTTCAAGTCAAAATAGAGGTGCTATGACTGAGTAAGTTTTCTGACGACTGCAAATTAGGTGCAAACGTTGAATCCCCAAACAATGTCATTAAACTTCAAGACGGACTTACACAAACCAATTATTGGTGCCAAAGCCATTCACTCAAACTCAATACTAAAAAATGCATTACCATCTCCTTTGGTAAAAATGATATCCTTGCAGACTATCATATAAATAATAATATCCTAAGTAACAACTCAGTAGTGAGAAACTTAGGAATGCAAGTTGACTGTAGCCTAATCTTTGACCACCATGCGTCTACTGTGGTAAGGAAGGCATTCTAATTCGCACACCTCATTAGCAAAGGCATTGCTTCAAGAGTGAAAAAGAGGTCACAACTTCTCTGTACAAGACCCTCATCAGGCCAGTAATAGAGTACCATGCTCCTTTTGGTATGTACCTTAGCAGGTACCTGCAGCAACTTGAGAGACCTCAGAGATTTCTAAGCAAGAAAGTTCAGGGACTCCAGCACGTCATAAATTGAGAGATTGAAGTCACTCTCATTGTACCAGACTACTTTCAGGAGACTTTTGCTTGACCTGCAGAGCAATCTTGGATCCAAACCTAATGGAAATGCTGCACATCCGCAAGTCAAATGGGCCAAGGGTCAATCGCTCCAGGTACCTTAACCTGGCCTGTGACAAACAGGACCTGTTGGAGAGATAGATTTGTCTCTCAGAGGTTGTCACTCCTCTGAAATAGGCTACCAATTCACAAAAAACAAAGCCCCTCTATGACCCTGTTTAAGAGTAGCCCGAATGACTGGATGGGAAAAGTACAGTTTTGTACCTACCATAAATGTAGATGTCCGATAGGTATGCATCTGCAGTCATAACATATGGGTTGTCCTGCCTCAGGCAGCCCTTCGGTCGGCCGGATTCCAAAGTCTGGGTCTGGCCTCGGCTGATGTCGCACTTTCCCCAACGTCAGAGCTTCTGGGGTATAAAAGCATCAGCCGAAGCCATTTTCCTCAGTTTTTCTTGCCTCAGATGCCAGGTGCCCTCTAGGAAGGCTAAATTTGAATAATTGCTGAGAAGTTCCAAACAATAGCAAATTATATACATATATAAACAAACAAATACACCATAATAGATTCCCCCAGCTAGCTGAAAGAGGGGTAAGCACCCTAGGAATACCACAGAGGGGAAGGAGGGTGGGTAATCCTGACTGCAGATGCATACCTATCGGACATCTACATTTATGGTAGGTACAAAACTGTACTATGTCCTTCAAGGATGCATCTGCAGTCATAACATATGGGTAGAATACCATAGCCAATCTGGGGGAGGAGGTACTAAGAGAAGGATGGTGTAGTTAAGATCCCCTGCAGTACTGCAGTTGCAAACCCTGCTCGGGATCTGGAGTATAAAGGAAGATTGTAATGCTTGGCAAATGTATGCACAGAGCTCCAAGTAGCAGCTTCTAAAATGTCCTTGGTAGCCACCCCTCGTAGGAAAGCTGTGGTGGTGGCTGTGGCCCTTGTGGAATGAGGCCTGATATTTTCAGGAGCTGTCTTTCCATGAAAGGAGTAGCAAAAGCGAATGCAATTTCCTATCCATTTTGAAATTGTCTGTTTGGAAATTGCTCTTCCTTGCACCCCGGTTGCATATGCTACAAAAAGTTGGTCAGTTTTTCTGTTTGTTTTAGTTCTGTCCAGATAGTAGCGTAGTTGTCTGTGTATATCCAAGGTGTGTAAAAGTTTTTCCCCTTTGTTCTCTAGGTTAGGGAAGAACGTAGGCAAGTGAATAGCTTGGTTCAAGGATACCCTGGATACCACCTTTGGCATGAAAGTAGAATTGGTTCTCAGTGACACTCTATCCTTGTGAAAAATAAGAAAAGGCTGCACTGCCATTAATGCCTGTAATTCAGATACTCTTCTTGCTGAAGTGATTGCCAGAAGGAATGCAGTTTTCCAAGATAAAAACTGTAGGTCTGCTGATGCTGCTGGTTCAAAAGGAGGTAATGTCAATTTTTCCAGCACAAAATTGAGATCCCATGCAGGTAGGGGGGGGTCTTCTTGGAGGTTTAACATTTTTGATTCCTCTCAAAAACTGTCTGAGAAGAGGGTGTGAGAAGATAGGTGGATCCATATTGTATTCTACTGAAATTGCTGAAGCATGAATCTTAATGGAAGAATAAGACAGGCCATTGTGGAACAATTCTGCTAAGTATTCGAGGATGTGTGCTAGATTTGCCACTGTGACATCTGTGCCCTTTGATGTGCTCCAAATGAGAAATCTCTTCCATTTAGCTGAGTATGCCTTTCTTGTGGAAGGTCTGCGAGCCTCCAGGATAATGTCCTTCACCCTCTGAGATAAAACAGTTTGGTTGGGTTTTAATGAATTTTCCAGGCAGTTAGCTGCAATGTTTTCAAGTTGGAATGCAGGGTCTTGAAATTGTTCTGCGTTAGAAGAAGAGGCCATAGGGGAAGAGGCCATGAGTTTTCCCGAGACATGCTTCTCAGTAGTGGGTACCAGTGTTGTCTTGGCCAATCTGGAGCTATTAGTATCATTTTTGGCTGTTCCTCCCTGATCTTCAGTAGAACCTTGTACATCAAAGGGAGAGGTGGAAAGGCATATACTGTTAGGGCATTCCAGCTGAAAGAGAGAGAGTCCACCCTCCAGGCTTGTGGGTGGTATGTCCTTGAGCAGAATTTCTTCAGTTGGTGGTTGAGTGGGGAGGCGAACAGATCTATCTCTGGCATTCCCCATTTCTTGGTGATGAGCTTGAAGATGTCTGGATGCAGCATCCATTCGTGAGCATCCATGGTAGTCCTGCTTAAGCTATCTGCTAGTGAATTCTCTTTTCCTGGTACGAATTTGGCCTGCAGCTGGATATTGAGACTCAGGCATAGGTCCCACAGATCCATAGCCATCCGGCATAGAGGGTAGGAATGTGTGCCTCCCTGTTTGTTTATGTACCACATGACCGTGGTGTTGTCTGTCCTTATTAACAGATGTCCTTGCTGGAGGAAGGGACTGAAAGCCTCGATTGCATGCCTCACTGCCAGCATTTCCTTTTGGTTTATGTGCATGCTTAGCTGTCCTTGAGGCCATAGGCCTTGGATACGTTTGTCCTCCATGTGTGCTCCCCATCCTCGGTCTGAGGCGTCTGTGGTGATGGTCTGCCTTGTTTTTGGTTTGTTGAAAGGCAACCCTCTGTTGGACCGGCAGGCCAGAGACCACCACAGGAATTCCTTTTGAAGGCATGGAATGATTGGTATCATGGCTTCTAGACTGTGACTGTGTTGAGACCATACATTCCTCGGGTACCATTGTAATTTCCTCATATGTAGCCTGGCATGTGGAATCAAGATTATACAGGATGCCATGTAACCAAGGACCTGCAGGACTCTCCTTGCAGTAAGCTGAGTTTGTCTTGTCAGAGTCATGAAGTAATCTGGAAGTTGTTTTTGTTTTTCTGCTGTGAGAAAAGCCATCTGTGATTGTGTCCAGATCCGCACCCAAAAAAGTTATCCTTTGGGATGGTACTAGTCTTGACTTTTGGATGTTGACTGTGTATCCCAAGGCCTGTAACAGGTGTATGGCATAGGCCAAGTCCTTTAACAATTTTTTCTTGTTGTCCGCTTGTAGTAGGCAGTCGTCCAGGTATGGATAAATTTGAATTCCCTGAAGTCTGCAATGTGCAATTACTGACGCCAGGCATTTCGTGAGTACTCTGGGCGCAGTATATAAGCCAAAGGGCAATGCTGAGAATTGATAATGCTCTGATCCTGTAAAAAATCTGAGGTGTCTTCTGCAATCTGGTCGGATAGGGACGTGCAGGTATGCCTCCTTGAGATCTAGAGTCACCAGCCAAGACTCCTTGCCCAGCATGGGAAGAAGTTGCTGTAGGGTCAGCATTTTGAATTTTGGCACAATGAGATATGTGTTCAGTGCGGACAGGTCGAGAATAGGCCTCCATTGGTTTTCTTTTCTTGGTACAAGGAATAGTCTGGAGTAAAATCCTTGGCCTTGTTCTGTAGATGGTACCCTTTCTATAGCTTTCATCTGAAGTAAACTGCTGATTTGTCTTAAAGCCTCTGCCTTCTGGTTTGGTGGAAGGTTTGGCATTCCGCCTCTTTTGGGCAAAGTGTGGAAGTGAAACCTGTCTCCTTTGTCTATTACTTGCAATGTCCATGTATCCTTTGTAATGCAATGCCAGTTTTTCGAGAATAAAGCCAGCTTTCCGCCCAAGGGTGCTTCTAGTTGATCCCTGGTAGGCGGAATCAGAGTCAAGTCATTGGGTCTGTCCTGTGGTAGTGGTTGCAGTTGTAGCTGTTGCACTACTCCTCTGGTTGGCAGGCTGCCACTGACGGCCCCTGTAGGAACCCTTGGATTGACCTCTGCCTCTAGGGCGCCTGTTCCTGCCTCTCTGTGCTCTGGAGGTGTCTGGAAAGGACCAATTCTTTGTAGGCCAGTTTCTGCTGAACCTCGGAGGTTGAACTTGCAGGAAATCTTTAACTGTTTGCACAGATTTTGCTTTTTCTTCAACCTTCTTTAGAATCTCCTGTGCAGGGGAGCCAAATAAATTTTGTTTTTCCATTGGAGCATCGAGTAGTTTAGCCTTGACATGGTCTGGCAAAGATTGCTCCTTCAGCCAGGCATGCCTGCGAATTACTGCCCCAGTCATAGCTGATCTAAATGAAGCCTCCAGTGCATCATAGCCACATTTTAAGAAGTGATTACTGACCTGTTGTGAGTTGTGTACCAAATCCTGAAGGGATTTACGGTCCAAAGGTTCAGGAGAAGAAAGTTTCTTATTCAACTGATCTAACAAATATTCTTGGTACTGTATCATATGGAATTGACAGTTTAATGCCCTGGCAGAAAGAGTAGCAGATGTATAAACCTTTTTTCCCCATCTCTCTAATGCTCTAGATTCTCTTTCAGAGGGTAGGGGATTTTTGGCAGTAGCGGCTGCAACCCCTTTAGGGCCCTGAGAAATAGTTTCTGGATCTGCAGCATGGGCTTTATACAGGTGGAAGTGAGAATCCGGGACCCTGTAATATCTGTCAGGTTTGGAGGGGGCCGGAGGAAGAGAGTCAGGTGCAGAGCTGACATCATTGTACACATCATCAATTACAGTTAGAACAGGAGGTATAGCTAAGGGCCTATGCTGGGGCAAATGCAAAAAGGTCCTTAATCTTTTTCTAGAATCAGAGAAATCCTGACCCTGCCATTGAAAGTGCTCTCTCATGGAGTTTAAAGTCTCCCCAAATGAAAATTCTTCAGGGGGGGGGAGGCCGAAGAGATAGATTCTTCTGCATCTGAATCCTCATAAAGCGAGTAGGCCCCTTCCTGGTGGTCTGGCAAATCAGATCCTTCTGAGGAGTGAGGTTCAGAGGGGTCAGTCCTAGGCCTTTTGTCTGGAGGAGGTTGGGAGGCCCTGTCTGGGTGAGGTTGGGAACCCCTAATTAAGGATATAAGGTCCTCAGCAAGACTGAGAATTTGTGAACTAGAGGCAGGTCTCTGGGATGTAGAGTTGGCAGGCAAAGCTTTAGAGAGTTTGGCAGCTTTAGCCCTGGAGAAGGCCTTAATAGACATAGAAGCTGGGGGCCTAGCTGCCCCACGTGCAGGGGTAGAAATGTCCAAGGGTATGGTGTCGGACAATTCCTGAACGCTAGCTTCTGTAGGGAGTTCAGAAGCCGACTCAGCCTCGGTGGTCGGAGGTATGGTTTCGGTAGTAGGAATAGCCGTGGACTCTGTTTCAGCTGAAACAGAGACACTCGCGGTAGGCCTGGCCGTGGTTTCAGCCGAAATCGCGGGCCGCGAGTGTCGGTCCTTTTCCTTGCGTTTTTTGACCATATGCGTAGTCAGAGTCTCCGACGGCATTTTATAAGCAAAAGCGGTTCCAAAATATTCCTCTGCGAACTCCGGCCGACATCTAAGAGTCCGTCGGTTGAAGGAGGCACAGGCTAAACAAGCTGATACGTCGTGGTCTGGGCCTAAGCAAGGAAGGCAGTAAGAATGGAAATCCTTATGAGGTATTTGTTTCCCACAAGTTAAACAATTATTTACTTTGTCTGACATCGGCTGAGGCAAGAAAGAATCCCCAACGGGGTACTTAGCTTTTAAGTCTTGGTAGCTGAAATCTCTGGATCTGACCGACCGGCACTTGCGAACAGCTTCTGCTTCGGGCACCGCACGGCAAGAAAGACTGAGGAAAATGACGTTGGCTGATGCTTTTATACCCCAGAAGCTCTGATGTCGGGGAAAGTGCGACATCAGCCGAGGCCAGACCCAGACTTTGGAATCCGGCCGACCGAAGGGCTGCCTGAGGCAGGACAACCCATATGTTATGACTGCAGATTCATCCTTGAAGGACATCTGTAAATTCCTGCCAGGGATTTCTCCTATGACCCTCCTAGATATGGGCAGTTTTTGCTAACTAAGTTCTCAAGTTTAGGCAAGATCCTTTATAATTGGGTTTCTCTAGTATTATATTGGGTACACATGGCTAAGCTTATAAAGACCTTTGGGTCAACAGCCTAGTAACCACCTATGAACCTATGTAGCCATCTAAGTCTAGGGACTACATTAAATTTTAAACACAATTTACAGTTTTTTATGTTGCGATCAGGTCCTAAACATGCAAAGACACTGCTGCATGGAAATCTTTAGAGGATATTTACTAAAAGCTCACGGAGACTGAAAGGGGGACATATAAAAGCATCAGAACTGAGGAAAAAAAATATTTTTTTCTGTAAAAAAGGTCATGTAAAGGCGCCCACAAAACTAAGACAAAAATATTTTCTGTGAAATGCAGCTGTACAGCCAAAAGCTTCAAAACAAAGGGAAAAGCTGAACAGGGCACATGAAAATGTTCTTTAATTTGGGAGCCTTGCTTACCAATGACATCAATATCTTTTGCTAGAGTGATCAGCACTGGCCTTTGCAGGGATGACAACTGTTACTGAAGAAATGGTTATGCTCAGATGGTGAGCAAATCTTGCACATCAATGCAGCTCAGCAGCAAACTAAAGCCAAATGTTACCATTTAGTGCAATCAACAGTCAATGTCCACCTCCTTACCAGGTCTGCCACTACACTAGCCATTTCAGGCCATGTCTTCTTGACTTTTGAAACTAAACTCTGAAACTCTCTTCCAATATCTGTACGAGTTCCACATACAGCACAGTTCGAAGTACCTCACTGGACTTCCTTTAAATAAAAGGGCTTCCTGTCATTGATTTATAGTAGCAGCAACCACTTAAACCTTTATTAATAGCGGCTTTACTTTTCCCAATGCATCACAAGGTCTTTATTAAGAATGGAGTTGTTTTCAACTGCTAATTACATACACCACTAAGTGATCTGGTGGCATAGTGGGATAAAGTCCTGACTACTGCAAAGCCAGTCTGGGTTCAATTAGTGGCTCGGGGATCTGACGGAGCATCATGGAGGGATGGTTATTACCATCCCTGATGGGTGGGTGGTTCCATGGCAGTCTCCTGTGACTATCCCTATTGAAGGCTGTGAACATCACACTAGAAGCCATGTGCTAAAGGGGGGAATAGGGTGGAGACAAGGCTGAGCTGCTGTGGAGGCATGGCAATATACCACATATCACCACTGCACATCCGCCCTTCAGGCATACCACAAGGAACCTAAGGAGGAGGGCAACAGGGGTAGGTCATAAAAATACAAGCACCTGCACCTGATGTGAATAGCCAACCCCCCCCCCATGCCCTCAAGTTTCACATCAGTCTGAGCCATACTGGAAATGGTCAGGGGGGGGTTGCTGGTGGACCCAGCAAAAGGATATGGAGCACAGGGTAGAAAGTAGGAAGCCGTGGGACAATGCATTAAGCAGAAAAAAATTTTGTACATCCTTCTCTCCTGATTCCTTTCTAGTTTACATCACATGCGTAAAACCCATCTTCACCTTCCTTATTAATGATATAACATAAGCAAATATAATTCAGCCAGTCTTTATCACCTTTCACTCCACAGGAAAGCATGAATCTTTGCAGATACCAGTATACTACGCATTAAGAAATAAAAGGTAATTTCTTTTACCTTTGCCTCACTTATCTGTAATGCCAATTGAATAACTAAGCTTTGTGCCATGTTGAGCTATAGTATGACTTAACAGCTTCTAGTACTTGCATTATATTGCTCGAAAATTTGCGCTAATATCAACCAGTGAGCTAAAGATGCAGGATAACGAACTATATCTGCTTTAGCCACCATGTCTTCTGAACTCATCCCTAACTAAATTCTGTTTACAGAGTCAAAACAGCCTCTTGGTATCCAACTTTCTCAAATAATGTTAATGTAACTCCTTGCTGCCTTTCTGCTACCTAGACACAGATTCTGCTGGGTGTTGTAGACAATGCCATTTTGAAACTGCACCCCTTGGATCACCTCTGGTACGATCTGCTTTCTAGCCTCAAACGTTTACAACATTCACACCAAGTGAGATGCAACATTTTGCTAAACCCTGAAACCTGCAGTGAAAGCCTTTTGACGTCTGGAATAATAATCTAGGCTGCACAATTCACATTTGTTTTCACTGTTTCAAGAGTGACACAAACACAGAGTGAATTTCTGGGACTTTATCTTTGTCTGAAAAGATATCAAACCTGCATAAACTAAAGCACTGCTGGGAATTCCCTGCTAGATTTTCCCACCCAAGCTCTCCTTCAGTGATCTGCTTTTTAAACCTGGTGATTTTAAGCTGCCCACCCCTACTGTAAATTGAGCTTAAGTTCCTCCCTTTCTACACTGCTGTTGATATTCTGAACTATTTATTTGCCCTTCCTTGTGCTTATGTTGAAAAAATGCAATTTGCCTCTCATTGTCTGTTCTACTGATTTACTTACTCTGAATGTATTATCTAACTAGCTCTTGGATAAAGTAGTGTAATTGTTATACTCTAGCACTTGTTTTTACATCATGAGGTCAGTGGATTTCCCCTCTAGTGCACTGGGAGGTAGCCTGGTCTGTATAAGGTGGGGAAACACTTGAGATTTCTGCATGTAGTTTTATTGGCTGCAGAGCTTATTAATCAGCTTATTTTGTTTTTAGTGCCTTTATAAATCCTGTTCAACTGAGTGGCTCTCTTGGCTCATTTACACAAAATAAATTACTTTTACTGAATGATCTCAGTTTTAAAGGCTGTTTAAAGAATATCGCTGTATCCGTATCTGTACATTTGTTTGTGGTAGCATTTCTTATCTTTTAAGTTTGTTTGTGACAGCATTTCACTGTGGACACTCCTCTAGTGTGCTTTTACATTAGAATGACTAGGATTATTCGTCTAGTGGCAGTAGGTGTTTACCTGGTCTATCTGAACGGGGAAGTGCACAAAAAGGCTCTAAGTATTTTTTACACTTCTCTTACAGGCTCTGACTTGTACTTTAGCAGTTCCAAAAAAAAAAAAGTACCGTCTGTTGCTGCTTAATATAGTTAAGTACAGTGTATTACATTGTATCTCTTAGTTGTAGGGCTGTTGTAAGTAGTTTGTGTAGTTTTGTTACACTCGAGCTCCAAACCAGCTATTCTACATTAAGGAGTTTTTCTGCACCCTTGTGGCAGAAGTGTGCTGATCTAACCTGACTTGGTTGGTGATTGCTGGTGAAAAGCTTACTGTGTGCTTTCCTGATTGGTAGTTAGCTTAAAACTTATTTCTCTTTGCTCATATTTGAGCCTCGCAGCAGTTACCAGTACCCTGTATAGACGCAAAAGCCTAGAAGCTCAGTTTTTCCCAAAAGAGCTGTCAGTGAAACCCTTCCAACTTTTTTGCTGCTTTAGGAGCAACTTAGTTGCGCAATGAGCATTCCTGCCTTAATGATAATTCTTAGCCTACACAAAGTATAGGTCCCTCTTGTAGCCTTGGTGCTACCAGCACAGTCCTGTCAAATGAACACATTCCCATCCCTAATAAAACATACAGTAACAGCTTGCTATCATGGATGGGAAGTTTTCCATCATCTTTCTGGCCAGCCTGATAGACAAGGGCACCATGAGGCAATGTACCAAGTGTCTCATGTATATCGACATCCACTTAATCCTGAAACAAATTCTTTATGTGAGAGATGTAGTTACACTATGAAATTGGAGACAAGACGCTCAAACAGGTTGCCAGTGCACACACGTCCCACACTAAAAAAGGAGATTACACAAAGTGACATATGCGGAGGTACTCACTAGTAACTTACCAAAAGATCCGACGCCTCCCAAACAGAAACCACTCACACACGACAATCCAAGAAAGAACCATAACACACAAAAACACACATACCAGTGTCTCAACAAATAAGCCCACAAGGCAAAACATCACAAAACCTAATGTACTGGATCTTAGCTGATGCTACTGTGAGACACACAGTTGCTAGTCTCACAAGGCTGAATAAGCAGCGGGTTAAGTTTAGCTCCATGTCAGATGCCAGGATCCGTCAAGTCACTCAACCACAAGTTCCAATATCACTCCATATCATAGACCATGTGGGAGTGGATGACTTGAGACTTATCACACTTGAATATATAGAGAGAGGCATGACTGAGCTCTCAGATTATGTGCCACAGGCAGGTTTAAGCCTAACCTTAAGCAACATTCTAACCACCCCAAGGATGATGCCATAATACAAACAAAACAATGACTAACTGGCGTAGCTTCTAGTGTCAGTCCAAGGGGATTCAATATGTGCCAGACTGGGAAGACATGATAGACAGGCCACGCTGCTTTGCCAGAGACTGTTTGAACCTGTTTCCTCTAGGTATTTGGATATTGGGAAATGCATTAGCCAACTCTATTGTGCTCATTTTAGGCAGTGTCAAAATAACCAGCCTCCCAAAATAATAAAATCCTCTCTAGATAAACTCAAGGTACTACTGCTTAATGCCAGGAGTCTAAACAAGAAATTACACTCCCTGGAAGGACTTCTCACTTTGGAAGTTGCTGACTTCCGTGCAGTCACAAGATACATGATTCAAAGGTGCGGAAAGTACCTGCAGCTGTGTAGGGCTACAATTCCTTCCATAAGTTCAAACCACAGACCGAGCTTAAAAGAACCAAAACGGGAGGCGTTATCCATCTTCACTAAGGATAAGTACATCTCAAGACTGGTCAAATAGTATGACTCTCTTCAGCTACTCCATGTCCAATTAACTACAGGCAAAGCCCACTACTACACCATACCTAGCTATAGGTCTCCCACCATGAAACAGGAAAAGAATAATGCATACCTGGACTTACTAAAGTCATTTGCCATATAGCCCAACAGCTTACTCATGGGTGATTTTAATTATCCAACCATCGACTGGGAAACATACACGACCACAAACATGCTGGCTGTTGTCTGTGTCACTGCAAATGCTCTGGAACAGCTAGTTGGCACACCCACAAGAGGCTTAAATGTCCTGGACATAATACTCACCAACATGGATAGCATTGCAACCGCCCCCCCCTTCCACCGTATGATGTCCTCCCTTGTAAGATTGGACCATAATTCAGTCTCATTTGATGTAATTATAAGACCACACACCCCATCAAGCTCAAAAACGCTTAAGAATTTTTCAAAGACAAATTACCTCCTACTAAGTGATGGTATAAGAAGCTTCAAACCCCCTCAAATGCAGATAACATGGACTCCTATGCAGAGGTGTACATCAATGCCCTGTATAACCACTTAAGCAGTTGTACAGAATCGGCTGTACCTTACTGGATTAAAACCAGGTCTTGCTGAAAAAACAAGTCACCCTGGTGGACCCCTAGTATAAAACAGGCTATACAACAAAAGAAAGAAACTAATGTCCCAAGAGGGAACTGGCTCAGCAAAGGAAGAAATCCCTCTTTAGCTTAAACAAACAAATTAGGCATACTGTCAAGTCCTCCAAAGCTAATTACAAAGCAAAAACGGCCCCCCCACTAGCCAAGGATAATCATGTCATTCTTTAACTATGTCCAAGATTTAAAAAGGAATACCAAATAAATAAATAAAGGCAACACAGGATAAAAACATACAAACTCCACACAGATTAGTGGTCGAGACAGAACCACAGAAACTGAACCAAGTCCTTATTTTGGTTCCATTTTTTAGCTTTCAGACACTAGACAGGTTTCTGTATTCCTCTGGAATTCAGTCTACCTTCACCAGAAGTGATGCTACCAAACTGGTTCATAGGTTGGTACTAGGCAATCGGCCCTTGGGCCTATACAAGCCTAGCCATAACAATTCCCTGGCTATTTCTTCCCACACTGTTTACTTCCCTGGACCCCTGTCTAGCAGGGCGACTGACGTGATCCCCAGGGTGAATTTCCTTTCTCCCATCCAATCATCAAGGTTCCTTTTGAAGAGGGCCAAAGGGGCGCTCTTGACATGTATGGGCAGTCTATTCCAGAGTCTGGGGAGTCTCTGGATCAGGAACCTATCCCTCCAGCATGTTTTGTTTATTGTGATGACAAGATTTAGATCCCTGGAGCGTGTGGCTCTGAGGGATTGGGATTTCTTTAAGTGTAGCAAATCCAACAGCTCTGGGTTTGACATGGCCTTGTATGTTAAGCAGAGATCGCCTCGGAGTAGACGATATGCGACAGAGTATAGCTGGAGTTTTTTAAGGCAGTCAGCATAGGGCATCTGCTTTAGGCCTGTGATTCTTTTAGTGAGGTATTTCTGCGGCCTTTCCAGTTGGTGCAGATGTCTTGAGAGGTACATACCAAATGGGGCATTGTATCCCATAATGGGTCTAATGAGGGATGAGTACAGTGGGACACTGACCTCCTTTTTTCTGGATGAAAAGCTCTTAGTGATGAGGTGTGCCACATAGAAGGATTTCCTGACTGTTGTAGCAATGTGGTTACTGAAGGTGAGAGCACTGTCCACCTGTGTCCTTAAGTCTCTTATCACACTTTCGGTGTTTAGTGTACTGCCAACTATGTGATAACTCACGGGTACATGTTTTTTCCCAAAGGAGATAACTATACTTTTCTTGGCATTGAGCTTAATCCCATGGCTCTGGCACAAAGCATCTGTTTCTGTAAGGCCCATTTTGTACAGTATCCACATCATTTGGGGATTCAATAATGGCTCCCAGTTTGCACTCATCTGCGAACTTTGTTAGCCAGAGTCCCTTAGTGTTGGGCCTGTACTTCAGAGTGAAGACTGGTGATACAATTAAGTTCATTTAGCAGTTCCACTTTGAGTGTTTGAGGCTAAATGCTTCACAATACAAATCCCTGACAAAAAGTACTTGATCCGGACAGTCAAAGTACACAAGGGTGGGTTTCACAATGGCCAAAGGTCTTCTCCTCAAACACAAGATGAGAGGCTTATTAGCTACACTTAAAATGACCCTTCAGGGCAGTTAGCCTAGTATTCACCTATGAACAAGTTCGCAACACATACATACTCGCAGCTGTGCAAGTCCAAAGCAATTGAAAATGGTTTCTTTTTTGTAGGGAGGCAAGTCCCCTACACTCGCCCATATGTGAGGGCATCATATCCTGGAGTTTAGTCCTCCTACTCCAAGGTTACTTTACCTCAGAGAAATAGTACTGAACAATGCATTTAAATCTCACTTTCAGTTTTTTTTTAATTTACTGATGGTTATTTATCCATGAGGCTGCATGTTCAGAAAAGACAAAAACAGGACACAATTAAAGCAATATGAAACTGAGCCTATATAAAGCCAACAAGCAACTGCCATCTCAAACTATGTTCAAGCAACTGTCAAATGAGTTCTCTCTTATCAGACAATTGATGTTAAGCCTCTTTTTATAACTGTTGCAATATATTATTTATTTATTTTTTGCACTGGCTTCATATGAGTCAACACTACTATATCCAGACATCACAAAAGCCTATACATTCTCCTTAACTTAGCAGTAACAGTAGTTTTTGGTCATGAGAAGCGTTTTATATAAAAAATTAAAATTTTGTCTTCTAGACATCGCTCCCTCATTCATTCATCCTAGCTTGAAGCATTTTTTTTTTTAAAGGAATACTTCTCCAATTTAGTATTATGTATAAATGATACATACTCCACTGCAAGATTTTCTCCTGAATAACTGATGTCAAAGTCTGACTAATGGAAAATTTGGTATCCAGTAAGTAAAACAATGTGATAAAAGTGAAAGTTCAAAATTTGATACTACGCATTTTAAAAAAGCACTGCGACCAACAGAATCCGCTTATAGTAGTAAACTAAAATATTCACACAGCTGAAACATAACCCATTTAGAAAACAAAATAAAAATACTTACCTGCCCTGCTTTACTAAATCGATGACCAGCCAGTATCATATGAAAGGCAAACTTCCTCACCATTGGATTTCTCATATTAATAAAACAATGCGCAGCCTGCTCTAACAAAAGGGCACTGCGAAGATCAGAGTCCTGTGAAACAAGGAATGAAAATACATTACAGATCTATAAAACTGCAGAAAACAAATTCACACTAAACATTTAAAAGCAAATTTCTTAAAATTAAGCGCTTACCATTTAATGATTTGAGAAAAACTGAGCAGAACAGAAATCAAGTACAACAGTGGAATTTGCGAGACTTTGTGGTAAAGAAAAAAGCTCAGTGCTCTTGTCATGTTTCTAGCAATCCTATGGGCTGGTATATAAATTTACATAATGGCCAACAGTTACATACACAATGGTTAAGGGCAAAAGACGGCTGGGATGTACATGGAGAATACTGCAGCCAAATATAACTAGAAACAGCAGCTTACACATGGGTTGTAGTAGTACAAACAGTTAAGTACTCAGGGTCAGCTAATTTGCACAAATCCCTTCTGCAATCAGCAACTGTTGGAGCTTCCTCTGCTGATAGAGAAAACCTCTGTTATGCCAAGCTTGGACTAACGTCTTTGCTTAGGGGACATGTGTATCTCTCCATGCCACCACATCATATGCAAAATCAGAATAAGGAAAGGAGGGAAGAGACCCATGCTGATGACTCCTGGCATCAGAGAAAGACTGCAAAAATCAGTAAGGTGTCCAAAGGAAATGTTTGAATACTTTACAATCTGCAATGAGCTATCACTGGAGCTAGGCATAATGTAAACACCCTCGGAGCTGTAGATAACCGAAAGCATAATGCAGGGGACTGACAATGTGACCCAGGTACAAAGAATCTGAGAAATATTCTGAAGCCTAGAGCTAAGGGGATATGATGACAAGCATAATTTTAGATCTACTGTTACAATAAAGCTCAAAACAGAGACGACAGACAGCAGAGACACCTGAGGATCAAAATTTGGAATTTTGGTACTTTCATAAGCAGGCTGAGACGGGAAAGATCTAGAACTGGTCTCTATAGTATTTCTTTGGAACCAGAAGCATTCTGAAGTAGAAGTTTTTGTCTCTGATTAAAGGCACTGGTTCTATGACTCCTAGCGTCAGCAAGTGCTGAAAAACCTGAAGAAAAAACTTTGGTTCGGTGGGTAGGGAGGAACTCCCCTGAAAGGAAGTACATGTATCTAGTGAAAAAATGTGACTCTCCTGAAAGAATAGTTGTGCAAAATCTTACCATAACCATAGATGTTCTTCTCTTCTACATGCTGCAGTACCCATAACATAAGGGCGTCTGCCTCCGGTTGACTCTTGTGTCTGGCCTTTATACCCAACTTAAAATGCTACTGTGAAGGTACATGCGACAGCCCGTATCACACATCGTAAGTCAGCCATAAATGGACAACGGGTATAAAGCAGACATCAGCACGCACTTAACTCAGAATTGAATGCCACCAAGCACCAGCCTGTAGGGAGTGAGTATCCAGGAATCAGGCAAGTACCAGGGGGAAGGCAGGGGGGGACTATACTACAGCATACAGAAGAGGACAGCTATGGTTATGGTAAGATTTTACACAACTATTCTACGTCCTTCTATTCATATGCTGCAGTATCCATAACATGAGGGAGAATGCTAAAGCTCATGCATAAGATGGATTGGGAGGAGAAGCAGAGACATTTTCCACAAATCCATATAGAATAGCCCTGGCAAATCCTGCTCTGGACCTGGAGATAATATTTAATTTGCAGTGTTTGGTGAAAGTGTGAACAGATGACCAATTAGCTGCCTCCAAAATGGAAGGTGTATCCAAACCTTTAATGAAGGCCCCAGAAGAAGCCACAGTCCTAGTAGAATGTGCCTTAACTAGAGAAGGAAGAAGCTTTCCATTTGCAGTGTAACAGAAGGAAATTGCTTTTGAAATCCAGGAGGAAATAGTTTGCTTGGAAACAGGATGTCCCAGAGCTCTTAGGTGATAAAAAATAAAAAGCCTATCAGACTTATGGATGGACTTGGTCTTTGCCAAGTAGTATCTCAGTTGTCTGTGCACATCCAAACTGTGAAAGATCCTTTTACTAGAGGACTGTGGAGATGGGAAGAAGGTGGAGAGAGATAGATGGCTTGATTCAATGAAAGCTCATTCACTACCTTGGGCATGAACGATGGGTTGGTACGTAGGGATACCTTGTCTCGATGGAAAACTGTAAAAGGAGATGATGGCATGAGGGCTTGCAGTTCAAAAACCCTTCTTGCTGAGGTAATAGCCACCAGAACAGTTTCCACATGAAATGTTGTAGAGAAGAGGCCTTAGCTAGCTCAAAAAGAGCTAACATAAGCTTTGCCAACACAAAGCTGAGATCCCACAGGGGAGGAATTGGTTTCATTGGTGGTCTGATGTGTAGAACAACTTGACTTCCAACCTGGATGCTAAAAGAGGAGTCAAAGACAGGCATTCTAAGATGGCAGACAAATGTGCCTTCATGGTAAGACAGGACCACTGGCGGCTTCGCAGACAGTGGTTTTAAGTTTTTTTTTTTATACACCAGACAGAAAACCTCTTCCATTTGGATAGATAAGACTTTCTGATAGTGGGTTTTCTGGCCTCCTGCAGAACATGTAGCACATCCTCAGTGTAAAGGTGTCTAAAGGGAATCAAAGCCCTATCACCCACAAAGTTAAGTTTAGGGTGGACATTTGAGGGTGCATTAGAGTTCCCTTGTCCTGTGCGAGTAGGTCCATCCTGAGGGGTAACCTGTAGTGATTGCCCTTGGCTAGGTGATGAAGAAGGAGGAACCAATGCTGTCTTGACCAAAAGGGGATCACCAGCAAGATTTCTGGTTGTTCTTTCTAAATTTTCAGCAGAACTTTCATATATATACATATATATATATATATATAGATATATATACTTTCATATATATATATATATATATATACATATATATATACATATATATATATATATATATATATAGATATACATATATATATATATAAATATATATATATATATATATATATATATATATATATATATATATATATATATATACATATACATATATATATATATATATATACATATATATATATATATATATATATATATATATATATATATATATATATATATATATATATATAAACTTTGTTAAGCTCTACACTAGATATACTGATGATATAATTTTTGTTTGGGAGGGTGGTAAACATACATTACTTTCTTTTCTGGATTCTCTTTCCTCATCCTTACCCTTTCTTAACTTCAAATTGTCCTCGAGTGGCACTCAAGCCACATTTCTTGACACTCGCATTTCTTTTGACCCTGCTACCCTGTCATGGTCATCTTCACTACATAGGAAAAGTACTTTTAGGAATAATTATTTGGATTATACCAGTATGCATCCTTTATTTATGAAGCACAACATGGCCAGGGGACAGTTCATTCGTGTATCCAGATTGGTTAGTGATGACTATGTTTTTATTAATGAGTGTCTTTTACTCAAGTCCTTTCTTATTAACAGACACTATCCAGAATATGTTTTAGATTCCATTATTACAGAGGTTACAGCATCTAGACATTCCAAGTTTCCACCTATTATTACATCTGGCTTTGTGCCCAATAAAACTAGAAATAGTACCATTCTTAATACACCTATATCTAATTCTGCTACTTCAGGAAATGACTCTATTTCTTCCTCTCCACAAGCAAGTCCTCGTGATTGGACCATAGCATTCCCTGTACCTATTAGTAGAGACTCTACTTACATAAAAAATATTATCTCTAATAACTGGGACATCCTGA